>NW_006945136.1:0-3703 GCF_000164805.1 Carlito syrichta | reverse complement strand
CAGGCATGTCAGGCTTCCAACAGAAGTGTTAAGTTTTTTCCCCCATCAGGCAAGGCAGTTTTCCTATAACTGAAGTCTTAAGAAGTCAAACCTTGCTAAGGATTGTTTTGGCTATTCGTGGCTGTTTATGTTTCCATGTGAATTTCTGTATTGTCGTTTCCAGATCTGAGAAGAACGATGTTGGTAACTTAATGGGTATTGCGTTGAATCTGTAAATTGCCTTTGGTAGGATGGACATCTTAACAATGTTGATTTTTCCTAGCCATGAGCATGGTATATTTTTCCATTTGTTTGTGTCTTCTTGGATTTCTTTGAGCTGTGTTTTGTAATTCTCATTGTAAAGATCTTTCACTTCTTTGGTTAGGAAGATGCCGAGGTATTTCTTTCTCTCTTTTTTCTTTTGTGTGTGGCTATTGTGAATGGGATTGTGCTTTTTATTTGCATCTCTGCCTGCTTGTTGTTGTTATATAGGAATGCAACTGACTTTTGTACATTTATTTTGTACTCTGAGACTTTGCTAAAGTCCTTATCAGTGTCAGCAGGTTTTTGACAGATTCTCTTGGATTTTCAAGGTATAGACCTTCCATATGACCCAGCAATTCCCCTATACCTGGAGGAACTCAAATTATTCTGTGAAAAAGATACCTGCACATGTATGTTTGTTGCAGCTCTATTCACAATAGCAAAACCATGGAACCAACCATGTTGCCCATCAAAGCTGAACTGGATTAAAAAAACATGGTAGGTATACACAATGGAATATTGTGCAGCCTTAAAGAAGGACAAATATATGGAATTTGCAGCAAATTGGATGGACTTAGAGTCTATCATACTCAGTGATTTATCACAGAAACAAAGAACTGAGTCCCATATGTTCTCACTCATAAGGTGAACTTGAACAATTATAATGCTATAAGAAAGTGATTGGCAGTATTGGGACACTGTCAGGGGAGGGGGGTTGGAACTGGCAGTTGAGGGAAACTGCTAGGGGAGGGAGGGGCATACCTCATCAACAAGGGTACCTGCATGATCAATGTTTGTATGCCTAACCCTGAATTGTTCCCCACATCTTCATAATAAATAAATAAAATTTTTAAAAAAGAAGCCAAATCCCAATGGCAGTGCTAGGGTACCCTTTTTCATTATAGGGTTCATGGGGATTAAGTTCTTTAGCTTCCCAAGGCCGTCGATCTCCCATCCTAGTTCCTCCACACACATAGCAAGAAGAGGTTTTAAGGTTTGAGCAATAGTTTCTGACAGGGCTAAGAACAGGTTTCTTGTTGTGGATGAGATGGGAGGAGGGCTACTTTTTATTTTTTCATAGAAAGAGTGGAAGACCTGATAGGATATGGCTGAATGGGTGGTAGTGACTCTTTTGAAATGTAGCCTAGTTCCTGGGTCTTTGCCCCACCCATAGATCTGAATGCCGATTTAGTGGCCCAGTTGCCATTTGGGGTCCTGCGGGTAAAGAATGGTAAAATTAACAGGGTTATGGGCCCCAAACTGACAGACTGATGCAGTGGTTCCCCTTTGCAGGAGTGCCGGTGTGTCTCCCTTTTTCCAGGTGGCCCATGACACACAGCTCCAGCTGGGGCAGTAAAAGTCAGGTATATAGACGTATAAACCAGTTTCCTCACACATGCGTTTGTCATTAAGCCAGTATTCCTGCTCCCTATCTAGATCTCTGCATGAAACATAAAAGTTCTTGGGCCCTCTATGATGAGTGCACTTTTTCTGTATTACTAATGTCTCTGGGTCAGATCAAATAATTGCACATACATCAAAAAGTATTGATATAGGTAGGTCTACCAGAGTTGGTGATAGGAGTCCAGGTGATCAAGGACTTCTCCTCTTGGGATGACCGGACTCTCAACCGAACTTCGCCAAGGGAGTATTGTGGGTCAAAACAAGTGTGCTGATTTTCTAGTTGACAAATAGAATAGGTGGTCTTATTATGCCTGCAAGTCCCTGAGATTTCTCCCTGGTAAGAGATATGAGTGTGGTAAAGAAGGGTCCAAGTAAATCCCTGACTCGACCGAGTTATGTGAATACATTGATCACAAGACAGGGAAGTTAGGTCAATGAAAGGAGCCCAGATTAGAAGCAACCAATAGCAATAAAGCATCCTACCCACAAGAAGAAAAAGAGAGCTAGTAGAACCTTTTCTCCACACTTCCAGTTGGCCAGGACAGCTTCTGCTAACCCTATGGCAAAGACTGAGGTGAGGATTAAGGCAACATATAGGGAAGAGGGTAACTACATTACTAAAAGAACAGTCTATTTATTCCATTGGATTGTCGATTCCTTAAGCTTCTGCCAAGTGTAGTCAGCTTCTGGAGTGACTTAAGCAGGGCTGTGGTTCTCTCGGGTTCTAGAGTCACAACTCATTTCCTCCAGATGGTCATATTTCCCAGTGTTGATGGATTAGAAGTATATTCCCAGTCTTGAGAGGCCGGTTTCATTCGGCTGTTGTGAATCCAGGGAGCCACCTCAGTTACCTTTACTGCAGGGGTGGAATAAAATGACAGTGAATGGACCTTTCCAAAGGGGCTTTATGAGTTGGACCTTCCATTCTTTTGCCCATGCAGCATCTCCTGGTTAAAGGGTGGGCGTCTGTGGTCAAGCTTACAGGTAACTGCTCCCTAACTCAATGGTGTATAGTGGTCTGCATTTGCTGTCTTAGGGTAAGTTTGCCCACTTCCTTTAGATCCCCTTGTATGCCCTGATAGTGGAGGGAGGACAGCCATAAAGAATTTCAAAAGGGGAAAACCCTGTTTGTCTAGTAGGGTTGAATCTGATTCTTAGCAAAGCAATCGGCAACAGTTGGTCCCAATGTAGGTGGGTCTCCTGACACAGTTTACTTAGCTGTAATTTTAGAGTTTGATTCATCTGTACCACCTTCCTTGAGCTCTGGGGATGGTATGCAGTTTGTAATTTCCATGTGATTCTCAACTCCCTTGCCACCAATTGTATTATTTCAGTCATGAATTCCAGTCCATTGTCTGATCTTATGGTGCCTGGGATCCCAAATTGGGGGATGATTTCTTTTAGGAGAAGTCAGGTCACTTTGTGTGCCTTCTGGCAGGTAGGAAAGGCCTCTACCCAGCCTGAGAAAGTGCTTACAAATACTAACAGATATTTGTAGCCTTGGACTTGGGGCTATAACTATATTTTCAAACAGGTTCCTCCAACACTCTGTATTCCGGGGGAGACTTTAGGCGCCTTATATGTGTTATTTCAGGTATACATTTCGCACTGTTCACACACCGCATGGGCTATGCTGGAAAGTTGAGGAATATAGAAATATTGGCCCAATGTGGTTTTGAGAGCTGTTTGACCAGTGTGGGTTCTCTGGTGAAACTGCTTGGCAAAGGTTGGGGCCAGGATCTTGAGAATTGCCATACACCTGTTCTTAAGCTTCCACCATCTGCCTGGGAGGTAGTTTCCACCTTCAGCCTTGTACCAAGAGTGCTCATGTTGTGAGTATTTAGGGTCCCACCCTGCCAATGAACTAGGGAACAGTGCAGTGGTCAGAGCTGTGGGTTCTGTTGCCTCCTGGGAGGCCATGAGTTTTGCTTCTCAGTCTGCTCTCTGGTTTCCTTGTGTGACCATGGCATCTCACTTTTGATGTCCCTGACAATGCATAACTGCCACCATCTTAGGGACACATACAGCACCTAAGAGTTCAAGGATTTCTTTACCA
>NW_006945135.1:0-548 GCF_000164805.1 Carlito syrichta | reverse complement strand
GTCTTCTGCTTTGCAAAATTAGTATAATTTTGGTGTTTTACGTTTAAGTCTTTGATCCATTTAGAGTTAATATGTATGGTGATAGATATGGGTCCTGTTTCAATCTTGTTCATGTTGTTAGCCTTTTCCCGGCACCAGTTACTTAATATGTTCTCCATTAACCAATGGGTCTTGGAGGTTTTTTCCAAAGATGAGTTGGTTGAGAATTTGAGGATTTCATTCTCTGTCCTGATCCATTGGCCTATGGACCTATTCTTGTACCAATACCAGGCTGTGTTGATTACTGTAAACATATAGTAATGTTTGTAGTCTGGAACTACGATAGCTCTTGCTTTGTTTCTTTTGATAGGATTCTTTTGGCTATTCGTGATTAATCATGGTTTCTTATGGATACTTTATTGCAATTTCCAGGTCTGAGAAGAATGATGTTAACTTAATGGTTATTTCATTGAATCTGTAGATTGACTTAAAGGCTAATTTTTACATTAAAAGATTTTAGAGACCAGCTCCAACCCAAGGGTTATGGCCTAAGGCGAGAGAATCAGACG
>NW_006945134.1:0-3527 GCF_000164805.1 Carlito syrichta | reverse complement strand
CATTTTTCTTTCCCTTTTCTCTTTAATCTACATCAAGCTCCTCTCCCTATCTTGCCTTAGAAGGAGGTCCTTATTCCTGTCCATGCCTTTCCTCCAAATTTACTTTTGATAGTCTGGTTTATGTTGTCTATAATTTGACAACCTTATATACTCTGTTGTATGCTTCATCTCCCTCCACTATAGTGGCTTTCCTCTTTCTCCTTATCCTACCTACATATCCAGATCAGCCACATAAGTCCCTCTCAGCTTTTTTTAAAAAAAGTTTCCTATATATCTCGACTGCTTCTAAAACTACCCTTCACCTCATTAAAAAAAAAAAACACCTTTATTGATATATAATTTACGGACCATAAAATTCACCTGTTAAAATTATACAATTTACCTGACTATAATTACACCGTTGTAAAACCATCACCAAAATCTAATCTTTGAACATTTGCATCACATCAAAAAGAAACCTCTTATGCATTTGTAACCACTTCCCAGTCTCACTTGAAGCCCTAAGTAACCACTAATCTACCTGCTGTCTCTATGGATTTACATTTTATAGACATTCTATATAAATGGAATCATATAAAATTTATTTTGGAGATCTGGGTTGTTTTACTTAATGTTTCTGAGACTAATTCACGTTGTAGCATGTATTGGTACTTCATTCCTTTTTACTGCCAAATGATGCTCCATTGTATACATGTATCACATTTTATTTATCTATTCATTAGTTGATGGACATTTGGATTATTTCTACTTTGTGGCTATTATGAATAATGTGAAGAACATCCATATAGCTAGATTTCTTTGTTTTTGTTTCCCCTGGGTACATAAATAGGAGTAGAATTGCCAGGTCTTGATAGTGTCTTTCAGTGTGCAAAAAGCTTCATTTTGGTGAAGGTCAATTTATTAATTTTTATTTTCATCACTTCTGTTCTTTGCATCATATCTAAGAATCATTACCTAACTCCAAATCATAATGATTAACTAATTTTTTCTATAGGTTTTATTTTATTTTTTAGCTCTTATATTAGGTCTTTAAACTAATTAGTTTTAATTTTCATGCTTGGTGTGAGGAAGGGGTCCACATTCCTTTATGTTTGGCTATCCAGTTGTTCCATTTGCTAAAAAGATGATTTGTTCCCCCCATTCAATTGTTTTGGAATCCTTATTAAAAAAAAATCAGTTAACCATAAATATAAAGTTTTAGTTCTGGAGTCTCAATTCTATTCATAAACTCATGCTGATACCATTCTATTTTGGTTAATGTAGCTTTACAATAAGTTTTGAAACTGGAAAGTGTGTGTCCTCCCATTTTAGTCTTCTTTTTCAAGAGTGTTTTAACTATTTTGAGTCCTTTGCTTTCCGTATAAATTTTAGGATTAGCTTGTCAACTTCTTCAAAGATGAAAGTCAGCTGTGATTTTGACAGAGAGTGCATTAAATCCGTAGATCAATATAGGAAGTATTGCCATATTCACAGTATAAGTATTCCATTAACAAAAGATGTCTTTCCATTTATGTAGATTTTGGTTTCATTCAGAAATATTTTATGCTTTTTAGTATACAAATCTTGTACTTCTTTTGTTACATTTATTTATATGTATTTTATTTTTAAGGGTATTGTGAATGGAATTATTTTCTTTCTTTTAGATTGTCATTGTTAGTGTATAAAAATAAAATTGATTTTTAAATACTGATCTTGGTCTTACAATGGTGCTGGACTCATTCATAAGTTGTAGTAGTTTTTAAGTAGATTACTTAAGATTTTCTATATACAAGATCATGTCATCTGTAAATAAAGGCAGTTTTACTTTTTCCCTTCTAATCCAAATGCCCGCCCTCCCTTCCTCCCTCCCTCCCTCCCTTCCTTCCTTCCTTCTTCCCTCCCTTCCTCCCTTCCTTCCTTCTACCTGATTGTTGTAGTTAAAACTTATAGTACAATATTAAATAGAAGTTTGCGGAACAGATATCATTGTTTTGTTCTCAAATTTGAGGGGACAGCATTGTCTTCACCATTAAGTACGATATTATCTGTGAGGTTTTTGTATGTCCTTTTCTCTGGTTTAGGAAACACCATTGTATGTCTAATTTTTGATAGTTTTTATATCATACATGAATGTTGAATTTTTGTCAGATGCTTTCTCTGCTACTATGGATATGATCTTGTGCTTTTTTCTCCTTTATTCTAAGAATATAGTGTTATGTGAATCAATATTTGTCCATTAAACCACCCTTGCATTTCTGAGATAACATTCAGGGATAGTGTATAATAGTATGCTATATTTGGTTTGTTGGTATTTTGATGAGGATTTTTATGTTTATATTCATAATAGGTGTAACATTGGTTTGTAGTTTTCTTCCCTTGGGAAATCCTTGTCTGTTTTTGTCAATAAGGGCAATACTGACCTACTCATTATAATGAGTAGGAAAGTGTAAGGCTTCTGGGCCTGAGCTAGTCTTTGTGGGAATATTTTAAATTACTGTAATTCTTTACATAATATGAGAAAAGACTGAAAAAATGGAATTTATTTATAAAGATTATTTATTCATACATGTTTAAACTTCAGTCACCTTCAAAGTACTTTCTGTTTGATGCAATATAACTATCAAGATGTTTTTTCTACTGCTCAAAATAGTTTTTTAACTTGTCCATTTTGATGCCTTTTAGTGCTTCTGCTGTTTTTTCTTTCACCACATCAGCAAAATGTTTCCCCTTGAGGACTTTTTCCATTCAGGGTAACAAAAAAATAAAGTTGTTTGGGGCAAGATCTGGTGAATAGGGAGGGTAGAGCACAGGTCTGTTCGTTTTTGGTCAGAAACTGCTGGGCCACTCAGCACGATGTGGCCAGGAATGCTTGTAAATCACCCATCATGAAATGGGCAAACACGTTTAAAGAATCTTAAAATTTTCACCGAAGCCAGATGTAGCCTATCACAACAACACTAGCTGATACTGATGCTGATGGGTTTCTAGAACACTTACCTAGTGGGGGATGCCCGTACTACAAGTAGCCCACCCTCCAAAAAATAATTGTTTTTTTCTGTGTCCCCCCTCATGTGTGTGTGTATATTGTGCTGTGTGTGTGTGTGTGTGTGTGTGTGTGTGCACGCATGTGCTTGTGTGCATTCAAATTTAATATTTCTCCTTGAGTCTGGAATTTTTAGGAGTTTGTTCATTTAATGTAAGTCTTCTAATTTGTTGTTCATAATATTATTTTATAATCATTTTCTTTTTTGTAAGATTGATAGTGATATCAGGTCTTTTCTTCTTAATTTTAGTAATTTGAGTTGTATCTTTTTTCTTGGTTAGTCTAAATCCCTGTCAATATTGCTATTCTTGATTTTTCATTAATTTTCTGTTTTTTATTTCATTAATATCCATGCTAAGTTTTATTTCCTTCCTTCTTCTTACTTTGTGTTTAATTTTTTTCCTACCCCCCACTCCCACCCTCCCAGTTTCATAAAGTAGTAAGTTAGGTTTTTGATTTTTTTTTTCTAAAATAGGTTTTTACAGATAAGTACTTCATCAGTTAT
>NW_006945133.1:0-695 GCF_000164805.1 Carlito syrichta | reverse complement strand
TGTCATTTATGACATCATCCTCAGAACTTGACATTATAATGGTAGGGACCTAGCCTACTGAGCAAATCTAGGCTTCAAGCACTTGTGTACAGTCCTATACCAAATGTTGCAGACATGGTGGGTTCATTCCCAAGAAGTGAAGGGAACTATGGGTTCACACCTATCCAAAAATTTCTTCAGGGATAAGTGATCATTCAAGAATCCTCTAACTGGGCTCGGTGGCTCAGCCCATAATCTCGCGCCTTTGGGAGGCTGAGGTGAATGGTTTGCGTGAGCTCATGGGTTTGAGACTCGCCTGGCAGCGAGACCTCATCTATACAATAAGTCAAAAATTCAGCCGGGCATGGTAACTCATGCCTGTAATTCTGGCTACTCAGAAGACTGAGGCAGAAGGATCACCGGAGCCCAGGAAGCGAGGCTGCAGTGGCTGGAAGGGGCCACTGCACTCCAGTCTGGGCGATCGAGTGAGACTCCAACTCAAACAAAAAATCCTCTAAATAAGGTAGGCTTTTTTTTTAAAGTAGTGAGTATTGAGAGGACGAGAAACTACCAAATTGGGAGGGGACTGTGGGGGTTTCCCAAGATGTTGTTTTATTATTATGGTCACGGGGTTCTCTTGAGACTTCGTTATAGAACAACCAAATAATATTTTAGCACTTTCTTTAGTTTATAGACTTTGGGATGTTTTGATTATT
>NW_006945132.1:0-2828 GCF_000164805.1 Carlito syrichta | reverse complement strand
CATTTTAAAAACCTGGTTTTCCTCAGCTGGTAAGATGTTCAAATCCTGGAATAAGCCCACACGAATTGAAGGTGCAGCTTCGCAGCTGTAGGTTGATTTCTTGGAGCTCTGAACCTGCGTAAGCCCTGTTATTGTGGTAACACTTCTGCATCAGAGTGCTCTTAAGTACTTTGAATACTTAAGAAATATCTAGCCACCCCACAGCATCATAAACTAGATGAAAACAGTGGAGGGGGTGATTCACTACACACCCAAGACTGACTGATATGATCCCCCAAGTGGACTGCGAGGAGAGGGTTCTTTACACGTGTTGTCCGGCATGGCACAATTTGACTTCATCTCCCAACCACAGCTTATTGGTACTTGGATTGGTTCATATGGCAACCAACAACCTTGGAGATGGCCAAGCAGAAAAGTCTACTTTGGAACAGTTCTCTGTATTGGATGGTGACTGGTCAATCCATACTGCTTGTGTCTCCCTTAGACAATTTGAATAATAAACTCCAGAGAGGGACACAAACAGTAGAGTTACCCATGAGCCAAAGAATAAATGAAATAATAATAAAAGCAGAATCCATCAGACAGAATAATCTGTTAATGACCCTCTTTTCCTGGTCCTACTTTGGGTATTTCACCTAGCCTTGGGAGAGCAGGTGCCTGTCACCACTATTTGCCACTTTTATGGAATCCTGGCCCATTTCAAAAACCAAAGGAGCAAGTGCTCAGTCTCAAAACAGTTTGCCATGAGGTGGTCACCTCTTAGCTTTAACAAGCATGTAACAGTTCAATTTGGGTCATTGTGAAAATGCCTACTCTCCATCCTCCTGCACCTTGCTCTGTGCAGAAGAGGCTCAGTAGAGGCTGTCTTGCATGTTTTGCATCATGGGACCTTCAGGTGCTCTGTCTTGCTCCTGAGTTTGGCCAAGGGTAGCCCTGGAAGGAGAAAGGAGGGCTGGAGGAGTGAGAGATGGGGAATGTATTTCCCCAGCACCCCCCTCTTGCCCTGCAGGACTGCATGGTCGTCTTTTGCTGGCTAAAGCCCTTTCCAGGTTCCTATAACTGTTCCCTCCCCTACCCCTTCAAGTCAAGGAGTGCTAAGAGCTCCCCCCACATTGCTAGTCCCAGGGTGCCCCACCATCCTTTGTTGATTTCCCCCAGTCCTGCTCACACCTAAACAAATAGTCCTTTCCTTAAAGCCTCCTCATCTAGCCCATTTGACTGGACTAGTTGCTTCTTACCAAGTCACCAACTAAGAGACACCTGGAACTAAACCAGCTCCACTCATCTGACCAGGAGACAAGCCTTTCTTATCAACTGTCATCAAAGAGGAAGCCATGTTTCAAGAGAAGAAGGAAACATGGTTGTATTACCAGCACGCAGACCTGAAACAGAGAACACAAACATCACTTTTTCTTTTGCCAATGTTAGAAAAAAGAAATGTCTCTCAGCAAAATTTCCACACCTTGAAAGGATGGTGTTTATATGTGAATTGGCTGGAAATATGAGGCAGGTGCTCAGATGTTCCATCCTGCAAGAATGGGATACAAGAACCAGGTAGAACCCAGTATGTGTCCTCTCAGAATGGCAGCCCAGACTCAATACCAAAAAGATCCTATCAAGTAACCCCTATGCATGTCTTGCCTGGCTCACTGGACATCACTGGGAACCTACCTTTAGACTATATCATTGCCTTTATTTCTAACAAAACTCTTATGCCACTGAGTGTGCTTGGTGCCTTAAGTGGTGTTAAAACATTTTGATACTCTTCCTTGAAGAGATAGAGTCATGTCCTCTCCCTTGAATCTGGGCTCTGTGACTTATTTACTAATAGAAAATGAGTCTTTTCTATTGACTAATAGAAGAGACTCTATGCAAACTTCTGGGTTCAGTTCTTGAGGAACTGGTAGCTTCTACATCTTTTTTGAGAATTTGTCTCTGAAACATGGCTGCCATGTTGTTGAGTAAGCCATGCAGCAATATGGAGAGACCACGTGTAGGTGTCCTGGTCAACAGCACCATCTGAGGCCTCAGCCAGCAGCCAGCATCAACCCCACCATGTAAGAAAGCCTTCAGGTGTCTCCAGTTCCCAGCTGGTGCCTTGTGGAGCAGAGATCAGGTGTCCTGGCCAGTCATGCCAAAACTGTAGATAAGCTGAGTGCAGCCATACCTGAGAAGATGAGAATTTCTTTATGACAGGGCCAGAAAAAAAGGCCAGAAGTAGGACCATCTTCAAGATAATAATGACAACAGACTCTGTATTGAGTGTTTACTATATGCCCATCACAGGTCTATGAGCCTTGTGTATAGTAACTCATTTAATCCTTAAAATATTATGAACTCATTTTTCAGATGGGAAAACTGAGACCCAGAGAGGCCCAATGAGCTCCCCAAAGTCACACAGCTGGTGCATGATGTAGCTGGGATACAAAGGCCCTACCCCATTTTCCCGCTCCTCTTTAGAGAAAAACTCCCTGAAAGTGCCATCTAACCTTCCTGTATCTACCCCCCTCATATACCGTTTGGTCCTTAAATTCACTCTAATCAGAATTTAGATCACAACACCCCCACAAAGCTGTTCTCATCGAGGTCACTATCAAGGTCAACGGTGATGGCCCTTTTTCATTTGTCTTCTATGTATCCATTGTAGCCTCATGACTTTCATACTTATTTCTCCAGCCTGGGCCTCTTACCTGAGTTAAACACATACACTCACACACACACACACACACACACACACACACACACAAAATGCATACGCCTGCGTGCACACACACACACACAACTTACTAGACACCTGCAAAACTATGCATTTCCTTCCTTCATTCTTT
>NW_006945131.1:0-785 GCF_000164805.1 Carlito syrichta | reverse complement strand
GGGAGAATCACTTGAGGCCAGGAGTTTGAGACCAACCTGGGCAACATAGTGGGATCTTATTTATAAAACAAACAAATAAAATAGTTGGGCATGGCAGCATGTGCCTGTAGTCTTAGATACTCAGGAGACTGAGGCAGGATTGTTTGAGTTCAGCAGTTTGAGGCTGCAGTGAGTCATGATCATGCCACTGCACTTCAGCACAGGTGACAGAGGAAGACCTCATTTTTTAAAAAATTACAAATCAATGAATTTTTTTGTTAATCTGGTTCTAGTTATTTTTAGGTTACTGAATATATCATTCATTTTGTATTGAAATAAAATTAGAGTCATTTCCCTAGTTTTCATGTCATTAATTTTTAGCAATAATTGTCTTACTTCAAATTTTCATATTTAAGATGCCATCAATATTCCATTCTCATTAGTTCCACAATCAAAAGAACAATTTTTTTTAAAGAAATGGTGCCAGAGGGGCATAATTTCATAAGGCATTCTGGGAATTGGTTATTTAAATAGATAGCTAACATATACTAGTGCACAAGGTCCCAACTAATTAACAAAGTGCTTTCCAGTGAGTTTTCAGTTCCTACAATTTTCTTTGCAAGTAAATGTGATGTAAATACTATAGCAACTAACAACTGCTTTGCTGAACAGATAACAATATATTCAAATATGAAACTATAAAAATAATTAAGTAGATCTAATATGAATTGATATGGAAAGATCTCTGAGATAAAGCAAAAATATTTGTAGGAAACTGTAGACACAATATGTTCCCATTTGTATTT
>NW_006945130.1:0-815 GCF_000164805.1 Carlito syrichta | reverse complement strand
TTTGAACCTGGCATCAGGTAACAGAACTGGAATTGAGCAGACAGTTTGTCTCTTTCCAAGTTGAGTTGACGCTGTTCTTGGGATAAGTGGAAACGAGATATTTGACCTTTTTTTTTTTTTTAACAGATTTGGACTTTTTTTCCTTGAAACCTTGTAGCCAGCCTCCCACAGGATGGTGAGGAGCCATTGTGTCCCTTCCATACAGTCCTCCAGCATCCACCTGGTCAGCGGTAGATTGTCTACATATTGAAGTAGCATGCAGTCATGTTGGTCCACTGGGAAGGCTTTTAAATCAGAGGCTAATGCTGTGCCACAAATGGTCGTGGAATTTTTGAACACTTGAGGCAATTTAGTCCAAGTCAACTGGCTTTTGTCACTGTTTTCAGGATTCTCCCATTGAAAAGCAAAAATTGGTTGATTCTGATGGGTCAAGCAGATACAAAAGAATGCATCCTTGAGGTCCAAACATGTAAAGAAGGTAGCCTCAGTGGGGATAAGACCCAGGAAGGTGTAGGGGTTGGGTACAACCGAGTGAAAGGTAATGGTAGCCTGGTTTACTGCTCATAGGTCCTGAACTGGCCTGTAATCTTCTGTTCCCAGTTTCTGGACTGGCAGGAGAGACATGTTCCAAGATGACTTTCAGGATCGAAGGATTTCATACTTCAGAAGTCTTTCCAGATGTTTCTGGATCCCAATCTGTGCCTTGCAAGGGATGAAATATTGCTTCCGGTGGGTGGGTCCAGCCCCTGGTTTTAGTTCTACTACTATTGGAAAGTCTATTTCAGATTAATCTGGGAAGACTGTACCCCAGGAAC
>NW_006945129.1:0-691 GCF_000164805.1 Carlito syrichta | reverse complement strand
GCACACTCATGGACATACAGAAAGAAGAGTTTAGATATTGACTGGGAGTCCCAGTCTGAATGTGTTATTGAGGGCTCACTTAATCTCTTCAAAGACTTCTGTTGTGTTCATTCTCATAACAGCGGTTCCTGTTTTTTCCCTTTGTGGCCTCATAAAGGGGCTTTGCCAAGATAAAAAGGTTAGGTATCAAGATTCTACAGAAACTTGCAGCTCCAAGGAACTTTTGAACCTGGCATCAGGTTGACAGAACTGGAATTGAGCAGACAGTTTGTTCTCTTTCCAAGTTGAGTTGACGCTTTTCTTGGGATAAGTGGAAACTGAGATATTTGACCTTTTTTTTTTTTAACAGATTTGGACTTTTTTTCCTTGAAACCTTGTAGCCAGCCTCCCACAGGATGGTGAGGAGCCATTGTGTCCCTTCCATACAGTCCTCCAGCATCCACCTGGCCAGCGGTAGATTGTCTACATATTGAAGTAGCATGCAGTCATGTTGATCCACTGGGAAGGCTTTTAAATCAGAGGCTAATGCTGTGCCAAAAACGGTCGTGGAATTTTTGAACGCTTGAGGCAATTTAGTCCAAGTCAACTGGCTTTTGTCACTGTTTTCAGGATTCTCCCATTGAAAAGCAAAAATTGGTTGATTCTGATGGGTCAAGCGGATACAAAAGAATGCATCCTTGAGGTCCAAACA
>NW_006945128.1:0-832 GCF_000164805.1 Carlito syrichta | reverse complement strand
GTTTTTTTGCAAGTGTCATTAGAGCTGCAAAAAACATACTGGTGCAGGTATCCTTTTGGTAAAATGATTTGAGTTTCTCCCAGGTATATTCTCTACAGGGGAATTACTGAGTCACATGGCAGGTCAATATCTTGTCCCTTTACAAACCTCTACACTGTTTTCCAAACATGTTGCTCTATTTTTCAGTCCACATACAATGTAGAAGCATTTATTTCTTCCCAAATCCTGACCTGTTTCTGTTATTGTTTGTTTTATAAATGATCACCCATCTTATATGGGTAATGAGGTATTTCAAAGTGGTTTCATTTGTATATCCTGGAGGATGAGAGAGGCTGAGCAATTTTCTTTTGTCCGCTGGATGTTCGTATCTCTTCTTATGAAAAGTGTCCAATCACGTATGTTGCACAGTTTTCAAAGGGAATGTTTGCCTGATTTTTCTGAGTGTTTGAGTTTCCTGTAGATACTAGATGATATGCCTTTTTACAGATATATAGTTGGAGAATCATTTTTCCCATTCTTTTGGTTGTATCACTGCTCTTTTGATGGCTTCTTTTGTTTTTCAGAAGTATATTAATTTGATGTGTTCCACTTGTCTAACTTACTTCTTAAGGCATTGGTATTTAGGGCTCTGAAGAGGAATTAGTTTTTGGTTCCAGTTTCCCTAAAGGTGTCTCCTGCGTTTTCTAAGATTATTATAATTTGGTTTTTTACATTTAGGTCTTTGATCCATTTAGAGTTAATGTGTATGGTGATAGATAGTGGTTCTGTTTCAATATTGTGCATTTTTTCAGCCTTTTCCCAGCATCATTTACTGAATATGATCTCCATTAGA
>NW_006945127.1:0-3766 GCF_000164805.1 Carlito syrichta | reverse complement strand
CCTTACATGGCAAAATACATTTCAATTGGGTATTTTATACACAGGGTGTAACAGGGTTACGTGTGTACACTAGACATTGACTACACCATGTTACTTTCTCTTTGTTCTTGGAAGACCCTCACCACAAGGAGATTTCATTTTATCACACAAGGTATAGGATTTAATAAGCAAACATACATGCATGTGCTTATATATCACACTGTATGCTAACAGGACTGGGTCAATCTAAGCACCTAGCCACATGGTTGTTATTTTCTCTATGTATTTTAAGAATCTCATTCCCACCCCTTCCTTCCTGACTCCTAGAAAACCAGTAGGATAGGTACAAAGTGGCTGTCAATGACTTGTTTAATTCATTTAATAAATGCTGCTGATGGTGTTGGCTGTAGAGCAGCTCAGCAACCAGGTGCCCCTGGATGGGAGTTGGGGAATGATGTGGGTGGGGGTGCCCTGCTTATATTTTGAGAGGTGACTAGAAATGGTCAGACAACACTTCAAGTCTATTAGGGCAGTTCACACTTGCGTTTTGAATCTGGTTATGTGTCTGCTGCTTTATAGGAAGACTGAGAATTAAAAACAGTTTTGCAACAGGAGAAAATTACCAGCTCATGATTCTTCTTGAAAATCAAACCTGTCAGGTCAGGGCTGGATCATTCCAAGATTGGCCATCCAGATTGGGTTTCTCTTCTTATATGCTGACTGTTTTGTGGCTGATTCACCTGAAGTTATTAGCATCTCTCCCAAATAGTGTTTGGGGTGGGAGGCGGGGAGTTAGAGAACCACCATAAACTTTGCTCGGCAGTTATGAGTTTGCTCAGCACTTACGAATTTGCTTAGCACTTACCAGTTTACTGCTCATGTATCACAGCTGAAGTAAGTAAACAATTGATAAAAACTTGACACTGCTGCCCAGCACTTTTATAGAGATGGGTGGACTTATAGGTGGGTTCTCTTTTTATTGTCATGCTTCATTTTGTTTTGTATCAACACAGCCATAGGTTCATCTCTTCTTCCCACAGAAGAACAAAAAAACAACTACTTAATTACCAGTTTCAGGTTAAAGCTAGAAACCTGTATTTTGGCCTAAAAATATCTAATAATTAGCCATAGTTTTAGGTTCTTTCTGAATTATTTTGCCTCTTCTTTTTGACTTTTCCATTTTTTATTACCATTAAAAAATTACCAACCAAAGATATGAGAGTTGTTTCTAATAATTATGACCTAAAAAAAATGTAGGTTAGAAAAATTTAACTGTTATATAACTTTAAGATATTTAATATTAATATCTAAAATTAATATATCAAAATAAAGCACTTGATACACTAAAAACACTTTGCTTATCACCTTTTTAGGTTAAGAATAAGTGGCAAAATTCTATTCAATAAATACAAGAAGTTGCAGCAACATGTGAAGACCTATTACAGAATTTAGAGAGGAAAAGAAGTGGAATAAGAATGGAAAGAAAAATAATAGAGATAAAAAGACAGAGGGCAAGACTTCCTCATGTCTATGCATGCAGTCCCTGTGGCAGACACACACTCTTTACTACAAACCCACAGAAAGTATAGGCAAAAAAAGAAACTTCCAGTAGAAAAAGAAAAAGAATGAGAATCTCTATCCTCAGAATGTAGCATTCCTTTTTGAGGATTCTGATCAGCTATTGTTCCTAAAGACTTTTAAAGCTTTCTTGAGCTTTCACAACTTTAGACATCAGTAATACCCCTTGGCATTTTGCTCAGAGCTGAATGTAATTGATTCAAAAGCCCCAGAAGCTGCCACATTCCAGGTAGGGTGTATTTGGGGCTGTAATTATATAATTGTAATTATAGTCTTCAATAGGATATAAAAATAGGACTGAAATAATTCTATGGCAATTTGATGTGAGTTATCATGACCTAAGTTTCAATTATAATTCTTAATTTTGGTATTGCTGGGTCCTTGTTTGTCTTGACTGTCATGCAGTGTTTTCTCTGATATGTGAGAAAGTTAATATTTTTGGACAGTTTTCAAAACTGAGAAAAAGTTATTTAGTTTTTAGTAAAAGGTTGTAATGATTATATCCAGGGTTGGCATCTAATAGAAGGGAATTATTTAAAAATCAATTGTAGGTTCTTTCCCACTCTGTTGAAAGGTCATGTTAAATATTTATCATATACTCTTCATGCTGTGATCATGGTTGTATCCAAACAACCCTACACCTCCTCTCTTGGTCATAACTGATAAGGAGTTTGAATGCTATCAAACACAACTGATACAGAGTTTCAATGCTATCAAAACTCTTTTAGTGGAGAAAGAAACACTATCACTTTACATTTCAAGGTTAACCAATCTGGCTATCTACCAAGTTAGGCTTTAGGTTACTGACCGATCCAGATGTACTGATTTATAATAGATTCTTGCCTTAGTTTCTAACATGTATGAAACCTCTTTGCTTAGTGTTATTCTCCTTTATTGATTGTATCAGTGGTTGTGTTTATCACTTCAAAAATTTGAGTGCTGACATTTCTATCTCATAAAATAGTTACCAGGTTAACAAAACATACTTACTATGACTTAACAGAATTATCTCTCCATCTTGTTCTTTCAGGATTCAATTGTTCTTTTCTGAGTTTATTAATAAAACTAGCCTTATAAGGAGAAAATAGATCTTTTACCATTTTGCTTGAAAATTTGCAGATGCATGGTGCTCATACACCCCAATGTCTGTGTTTTCTCAAAATATTATTGTTCGGGGGTTCCATGGTAAATCCCATTTATTTCATAATATTCAACAGTTTTATCTGCATTAAAAGGTCTTCTAAAAAAGGTAATGAATACAATATCGTATCTACTCGTAATAATTTTAGTGAGTGAGGAGATATGGCAGGGAATGGTTAGTAATAGAAAAACCATTTGATATAATCTTTACAAAGGGATACAGAAGTAATCCTGAATTGAGAGAGCTTGGTATATGGAATGACTGGTAGAGATGGCCACTGAGACAGGAACAAAAGGCCTGAGAAGACCAAACATTAACCAGGACTTCAGTCACTAGCCAACATAAACCAACAAATTAAAAAAAGAGAGAAAATATAAAAATTACAAACCAGGCTGGGCACAGTGTCTCATGCCTGTAAACTCAGCACTTTGGGAGGCCGAGGTGGGAGAATCACTTGAGGCCAGGAGTTTGAGACCAACCTGGGCAACATAGTGGGATCTTATTTATAAAACAAACAAATAAAATAGTTGGGCATGGCAGCATGTGCCTGTAGTCTTAGCTACTCAGGAGACTGAGCCAGGATTGTTTGAGTTCAGCAGTTTGAGGCTGCAGTGAGTCATGATCATGCCACTGCACTTCAGCACAGGTGACAGAGGAAGACCTCATTTTTTAAAAAATTACAAATCAATGAATTTTTTTGTTAATCTGGTTCTAGTTATTTTTAGGTTACTGAATATATCATTCATTTTGTATTGAAATAAAATTAGAGTCATTTTCCTAGTTTTCATGTCATTAATTTTTAGTAATAATTGTCTTACTTCAAATTTTCATATTTAAGATGCCATCAATATTCCATTCTCATTAGTTCCACAATCAAAAGAACAATTTTTTTTAAAGAAATGGTGCCAGAGGGGCATAATTTCTTAAGGCATTCTGGGAATTGGTTATTTAAATAAATAGCTAACATATACTAGTGCACAAGGTCCCAACTAATTAACAAAGTGCTTTCCAGTGAGTTTTCAGTTCCTACAATTTTCTTTGCAAGTAAATGTGATGTAAATACTATAG
>NW_006945126.1:0-753 GCF_000164805.1 Carlito syrichta | reverse complement strand
CAAATTACTAAGAGGCACTTGAAATATCTCTGCGAGGAGAGTGGCTGGAGATGGATGAAGTGAGTATTCATCCCTTTCTTTTCCCTTTCTTATGTGTGATTGTCCCCTTTTAGAGGGAGGGAATGGGTGGAAAATGGAGTAAGCTTACACCTTAGAGTGTATGATGAAGAATTTCAAAAGGGGTTATTTAGGGGACTATGGGTATTAAGTTGACTCCCAGAAAACTCCATATAGTCTGTTAAATAGATTGGCCTTTGTTCAGGGTGGGCTGGTCCTCCAAGAGGCCACTAGACAAAGAACTAGTTAGCAAAAAGTGTTTGGTCATTATGGGGGACCCAGGCCACCCTGACAAATTTCCTTACATTGACTGTCAGCAAGATATAGTCCTTTTCCTGCCACCTTGGTTAAAAGTCTGTCTAGAAGAGAACTGTAATATCAAGATGATTCTCTCAAAATGCTGACCAGAGCTCAAGAAGCCTGTTCTCTACTATAGTCAAGATGGTCAGATCCCAGGGGGTCAATGTACTTTTATATATCAGCCCTCTACCACCACTGATCTTCTGAACTGGAAAAACCATATCCCCTCATACACTGAGAAACCTCAATCTGATTGATCTAATGCAGTCCATCATCCAGACCCAAAAGCCCACTTAGACTGATTGCTGCCAGTTTCTCCTTACTATATTTAATACTGAAGAACGCCACTGAATTACTCAGGCCACTTTAAAATGGCTAGAACACACCCCTGCAGGG
>NW_006945125.1:0-713 GCF_000164805.1 Carlito syrichta | reverse complement strand
AAATGTTCCTATGGATGCTGTATATCACCTCTATAGTGATACTATGGATTCTGTGTTGCTAAACTTCAGGCAGACTTGCATCACAGTGACTTAACAGCTTAACTTTGACTGCAAAGGCCAATGAGAGAATTGACTACTATAATTTTCAATTATAGTATAACTATAATTTTTAATTGAATTATTTCTCCAATAACTATCCTTAAACATTTTATTTGTCTAGGAATACAGGTTGTTTGTTGAAATCTACTATCATTGGGAAGATTTGATGCTCTATATCAGATTAAAAATAATTCAACTAAACCATCTATGCTGCACATTAATATTAAGCAATTATATTAAATAGAAGCACTGTGAATATGTTAATTGCTTTCATTAAAAACTGTTTCTCTTAATTACTTTCTAAGCAAGTATTCTTTGCTAACATATTTAAATATTCACAAACTCAATAGGTAATGAGGATATCAATTTACATTAAAACATATTTTTAAAAGTCTAGCTTACATTCAAGTTCAAAATATATTTACAAAATTCAGAATTAAATATAATTTTAGAAGGCTATTTTGATTTGAATAATGCTATACATTTCATTGGGTGAGATAGTGTTTCTCATTTTTCATCCTTTTATTAAAGCCTTGCTTCTGAGGATACCACTTTCCATTTTCCAAAGAAATAATGTCTCTTATTTCATCAGTGTTGACAGATTTGCAAATCTT
>NW_006945124.1:0-779 GCF_000164805.1 Carlito syrichta | reverse complement strand
TGTCCAGAGATGAGATTGGGCAGAATCAACGTGTGCACTGTTTCCAAGAAGGTAATTGGTTATTGTCTGACTCCCAGGGAAAGAAGGAGATACCAAGTGGTCTAAGGATGGTACCAGCCTGCACTCCAACCATGTGAGGCCCCTTAAAATGATTTTGTTGTCCTAGTTGCAGTAGGAAACTATGGGGAAGACTAGGACAGATCAGGCTCCATTTTGTTAGGCCCCCAGGAGCCTATGGTTTGAATGAATGTGGGGGGCCAGCCCCTTGACTTCATGGTAGATACCAGGGCAGAGCATTCTGTGGTAACTCAGCTTGTGGACCCCCTCTTGCAGAGACAGGCCACTATTATGGAAGCCATGGGTGGCCAGGCTCATTGCCCCTTCTTACAGTCCGGATGATGCAATCTAAGTGGCCATGAAGTGACTCACAAATTCCTATATCTCCCCAATTGACTTGTGGCTTTAATGGGTCAGGACCTCTTGGGAAAGCTGCAAGCCCAGATAACTTTCAGTTCCCACAGTCAAGCAGCTCTGACCATAGGGAAACCCAAAGCAAAAATTATGACACTTACAGGCCCCCAAGGAGAAGAAAGGCATTGCTATAGTCTCATAGAAAGGCCATGACAAGTAACAGAGCTTCAAGGTTCCTGGGGTATGGGCTGATGACAGTCTTCCCAGATTAATCTGAAATAGACTTTCCAATAGTAGTAGAACTAAAACCAGGGGCTGGACCCACCCACCGGAAGCAATATTTCATCCCTTGCAAGGCACAGATTGGG
>NW_006945123.1:0-3410 GCF_000164805.1 Carlito syrichta | reverse complement strand
GCCCCGTCTCAGTCATGACATACATTTTTAAAGCCGGGAAAAAAGCATATACTGTGTTTGAATGGAGATGTGGTAGAAAAGGTCAAGTGCAAGAGACACCTGGAGCAGAAGAAAACTTTTGGGGTAATGAATATTCTTATCATCTTGGTTGTGCTAATTGTTTCCTGGATATGTGCATATGTCAAAATTTATCAAATGTATACAGTTTAGTATATGTAAATTATGCCTCAATAAAACTGTTTAAAATAAAATTAAGCCAGCTTGGTGGCTCAGCCTGTAATCCCGTGCCTTGGGAAGCTGAGGTAAGTGGATTGCCTGAGCCCACAGGTTCGAGACCCGCCTGGGCAACTTGGTGAGACCTCATCTCTACAATAAATCAAAAAATAGCCAAGTGTGGTAGCGCGTGCCTGAATTCCAGCTACTTGGAAGGCTGAGGCAAAAGGATCGCTGGAGCCCAGCAGGTCAAGGCTACAATGGCCGGGAGCAGCCACTGCACTCCAGTCTGGGCGATGGAGTGAGACTCCAACTCAATAAATAAATAAATAAATAAATAAATAAATAAATAAGTAAGTAAATAAATAAATAAATAAATAAATAAATCTGGAACATTTGCACTTTAGCTTTTAAGCCTAAGAGCATTTGGAAAATTGGTTCTGTATTAAGTCTATCTTTTATATTTCATGAACTCCATGAATTACAACTTGAGAAAAATTTTAAAATTTTACAAACATTAGAGTCACACAGGCACAGAAAAAGTGGAAGTGATGAAAAGCCCATATGCCTCCCAAGCCTTCCTTCTCTGTGAACTTGACTGGGCTACCTTAGTGCTAAGCAAGATTGGAACCATGGAGATTTGCAAGTCTGTCAACACTGATGAGATAAGAGACATCATTTCTTTGGAAAATGGAAAGTGGTATCCTCAGAAGCAAGGCTTTAATAAAAGGATGAAAAATGAGAAACATTATCTCACCCAATAAAATGTATAGCATTATTCAAATAAAAATAGCCTTCTAAAATTATATTTAATTCTGATTTTGTAAATATATTTTGAACTTGAATGTAAGCTAGACTTTTAAAAATATGTTTTAATGTAAATTTATATCCTCATTACCTATTGAATTTGTGAATATTTAAATATGTTAGCAAAGAATACTTGCTTAGAAAGTAATTAAGAGAAACAGATTTTAATGAAAGCAATTAACATATTCACAGTGCTTCTATTTAATATAATTGCTTAATATTAATGTGCAGCATAGATGGTTTAGTTAAATTAGTTTTAATCTGATATAGAGCATCAAATCTTCCCTACGATAGTAGATTTCAACAAACAACCTGTATTCCTAGACACATAAAATGTTTAAGGATGGTTATTGGAGAAATAATTCAATTGAAAATTATAGTAGTCAATTCTCTCAATGGCCTTTGCAGTCAAAGTTAAACTGTTAAGTCACTGTGATGCAAGTCTGCCTGAAGTTTAGCAACACAGAATCCATAGTATCACTATAGAGGTAGATATACAGCATCCATAGGAACATTTGAATAAAAATCACCTTTTCTTGTTATGCAGCATCACTTTGAGATGCCAACTCAAAATACTCTACTAAAGAGTTTCCACAGATTCAAAGCTGCTTACTGAGAATAAGTTCGGTCCAACCAGAAGGATCTTCTGTAGCCCATCTTGTGTAGAAAGACAGATGAACTTCTCCTAGGAGAAATGTGAGTTTTCAACTTTTTTTTACAAGCCTTCATGTTTGCAGACTATGTAGCAAGCATCTAGAGGTTGTGAGTCTTCTTTCAAACAAGCACACATGCTTGCTTCAAGAGAAGACTTTGGGTATGATCTAGCACACCTATCAAAGTGCCATGGGAGTGATCGGCCACAAGAAAAAGGCTTAGGCACACAAAACCCTAGGCATTCTGCTGAGTTCCCATATATGATGCTCTTATAGTAACAATAATTTCGTGCTTTGAAGTTATTTGCAAATTTACAATCATATGTTGATCTTCTCGTACAATAAAACACTTCTCAAGATGACAGATGACTGTGTTTGTCTGTCACTGACAAGCGAGGAGACCTGTGCAAGTTACTTCACATCTCTGCTCCTCTGTTTTCTCACCTTTAAATGGTGAGGAAATAACTGCAACTCCCTCATAAAGTTATTATGAGGATTAAAGGAATTAGTACAAGTAAGGTACTTAATAACACCCAGCACATAATGAGCGTTCAGTAAATGTAGATAATATCATCACTACTAAATTATAAGTTCATAGGTGCAGAATTATCTTATTTATGTCTCTATCTACTTCAGTGCTTAATGCAGTGTATTGTACTAAGTAAATTAAATTACTTTTCCCTGCCTGCTTTACCTAACTCTAATTCATACTTCCAACTTAGAAAGGCCTGTTCTGATTCCATGGGCATATTAGAAATTCCATTAAATGTGTATGCTTATCATTTTTTACTTATTACTGGATTTTTCTTTGATCTTCCCTGCTAATGTATAAACATGAGGAGGAATCATCTATCTACTACTTCACTGTTGTATCATTAACATATATATACCTTAGCATCTGATATATGAGGGCTACTCAATGAATATTTGTTGGATGACTTAATTGAAATAATTATACAGAACACACCTAGTTGCCTAGGTGATAGTTGCTCACACTCATAATATATATTTTTTTATTTTTAACCTTTAATTTTTATGGATACATGCTGGCTGTACACATTTATGAGGTACATATGCAATTTTGATACAAGTTAACAGCATGTAATGATCAAGTCAGAGTAATTGTGATATGCAACACATCACACATTTATCATTTCTTTGTTTTAGGAACATTCCAATTCCACTCTTCTAGTTATTTTAAAGCATGCAATAAATTATTGTTAACTATAGACTCCCTATTGTACTGCCAAACACTAGACCTTATTCCTTCTATCTGACTGTATTTTTACATCTATTGACTATCTCCTCTTTATCCTTCCCTTCCCTCTACCTTTCCCAGTCTGTGGTAACCAACATTCTACTTTCTGTCTCCATGAGATTAATTTGTTTTAGCTCCAGCATAGAAGTGAAAACATGGAATTTTTTTTTTCTGAGCCTGGTTTATTTCATTTCACACCATGGCCTTCAGTTCCATCCTTGTTATTGCAATGGACAGGACTTCATTCTTTATTATGGCTAAATAACATTCCATTGTGTATATGTACCACATTTTATTTACCCATTCATCTGGTGATGGGCGCTTAGGTTGATCCCATATCTTGGCTTTTGTGAATAGGACTGAAATAAACATATAGGTGCAGTTATTTCTGCAGTATGCTGATTTCTTTTCCTTTGGATATATACCCAGCCATGGAATTGCTGGATCATATGCTTCTCTTTTTTTTTAGGTTTTAAAGG
>NW_006945122.1:0-572 GCF_000164805.1 Carlito syrichta | reverse complement strand
GTCTTGATGATCTGTCTAGGGTTGTGAGAGGGGTTATTAAAAGTCCCCCGTTATGATGGTGTTAGAGTCAATATCTTTCTTTTAGTTTTCCTAGAAGTTGCTTTATGAATGTTGGTGCACCTATGTTGGGTGCATATATGTTTAGGGTAGATATTTCTTGTTGATGGATTGAGCCTTTTATCATTATTTAGTGGCCTTCTGTATCTTTTGTGATTTTTTATTTTTTTATTTTTCTTATTTTTATTATTTTTTTTTTGAGTAGGAGTCTCACTCTGTCACCCAGATCGGAGTGCAGTGGCCACCGCAACCTTGATCTGCTTGGCTCTGGCGATACTTCCGCCTCAGCCTTCCGAGTACCCGGAATTACAGGCATGCACTACCATGCCCTGCTAATTTTTTCATTTTAGTGTAGAGATGAGGTCTCGCCTGCCCAGGCAAGTCTCCAACCCGCAGGCTCAGGCAATCCACTCACCTCAGTCTCCCAAAGGTGCAGGATTACAGGCTGAGCCACTGAGCCCAGCTTCTTTTGTGATTTTTAATAGCTTGAAGGGTATTTTGTCTGATATTAAGAG
>NW_006945121.1:0-802 GCF_000164805.1 Carlito syrichta | reverse complement strand
GCAGGTCAAGGCTGCAATGGCCGGGAGCAGCCACTGCACTCCAGTCTGGGAGATGGAGTGAGACTCCAATTCAATAAATAAATAAATAAATAAATAAATAAATAAATAAATAAATAAATAAATAAATAAATAAATAAATAAATAAATCTGGAACATTTGCACTTTAGCTTTTAAGCCTAAGAGCATTTGGAAAATTGGTTCTGTATTGTCTATCTTTTATATTTCATGAACTCCATGAATTACAACTTAAGAAAAATTTTAAAATTTTACAAACATTAGAGTCACATAGGCACAGAAAAAGTGGAAGTGATGAAAAACCCATATGCCTCCCAAGCCTTCCTTCTCTGTGAACTTGACTGGGCTACCTTAGTGCTAAGCAAGATTGGAACCATGGAGATTTGTAAGTCTGTCAACACTGATGAGATAAGAGACATCATTTCTTTGGAAAATGGAAAGTGGTATCCTCAGAAGCAAGGCTTTAATAAAATGATGAAAAATGAGAAACATTATCTCACCCAATAAAATGTATAGCATTATTCAAATAAAAATAGCCTTCTAAAATTATATTTAATTCTGAATTTTGTAAATATATTTTGAACTTGAATGTAAGCTAGACTTTTAAAAATATGTTTTAATGTAAATTTATATCCTCATTACCTATTGAATTTGTGAATATTTAAATATGTTAGCAAAGAATACTTGCTTAGAAAGTAATTAAGAGAAACAGATTTTAATGAAAGCAATTAACATATTCACAGTGCTTCTATTTAATATAATTGCTTAATATTAATGTGCAGCATAG
>NW_006945120.1:0-797 GCF_000164805.1 Carlito syrichta | reverse complement strand
TCTAAGAATGTATAGATCTGGAATCTCAACAAGTTTCAATTTAGGCAGAATAAAACATTCAGAATTTTTGTAAGAAGCACTGTGGTTGTCAATTTTGAAGGCAGAATTATACCATGTATTAAAACGTATTAAAAGCAAAAAGAGTTGTCATTGGAGTATTATACACTTCTTTATAAATCAATCCCTCCATAATGAACATTTCTAGGCCCAATCCTGAATTGCAACCATTTTTAAAGTTAAAAAAAATAGAGTAACATAATAAAGTCACTTGCATATTTTGCACCTTTCCTTTATTTACTTATTTATTTATTTTAATTTTTTTTAAATGTGGGGTATAATTCAGAGTTAGATATACAAACATTGACTATGCAGGGTCCCTGGTTGGTGAGGTATGCCCCTCGCTTCCTTAGCAGTATCCATCCACTGTCAATCTCACTCTTCCCCCTAGACAGTTTTCCAGGACTGACAATCAATTTCTTACAGCACTATAAGTGATCAAGTTCATCTCATGCGTGAGAACATATGTAACTCTGTTCTTTGTTTCTGTGATAAATCTCTGAAAATGAGCTTCCTCATATCCATCAAACATTCTTCCAAATCCTTATATCTGTCCTTTTTTATGGCTACATAATATTCCACTGTGCATATACCACATTTATTTTATCCATTTCTGCTTTGATTGGCAACATGGCTGGTACCATGTTTTTTGCAATTGTGATTAGAGCTGCAAAAAGCATACGTGTGAGGGTATCTTTTCAGTAAAATGATTTGAGTTCCTCCAGGTATATTCTCTACAG
>NW_006945119.1:0-777 GCF_000164805.1 Carlito syrichta | reverse complement strand
TACATAATAGGAAAGTTTCAAGGAAATAAATAAGAAATAATAAAATTAGTTATAAATGTAAACGCCAATGTATTGCTGCTAAGTTACATGTAAGAATTTAGTTACAAATATTATATAAATCGGGTGAGGGTTAAAAGGTTAAAGTTAATAACTTTTAGCAAAAGCTGTTTCGTTCCTCTCTATTGGTTTTAACATAATGGGAAAAAAAAGAATAGGGAGGAACAAATAAATCGTTGTAAAATGTTTAATTGTAAAAGAAAACATAATGTAAGCATTTGTGGGCACATATGTGAGGAGGTTGAGGATTGAAAATCCCCTAAAATAAGCATGTGAAAATTAAATAAACTTTGGAAGAGTCCCGAACTCAACCCAGAAAGTTGACTTATGTCTTCTTCTTTCGCCGCGTCTGATTCTCTCGCCTTAGGCCATAACCCTTGGGTTGGAGCTGGTCTCTAAAATCTTTTAATGTAAAAATTAGCCTTTAAGTCAATCTACAGATTCAATGAAATAACCATTAAGTTAACATCATTCTTCTCAGACCTGGAAATTGCAATAAAGTATCCATAAGAAACCATGATTAATCACGAATAGCCAAAAGAATCCTATCAAAAGAAACAAAGCAAGAGCTATCGTAGTTCCAGACTACAAACTTTACTATATGTTTACAGTAATCAACACAGCCTGGTATTGGTACAAGAATAGGTCCATAGGCCAATGGATCAGGACAGAGAATGAAATCCTCAAATTCTCAACCAACTCATCTTTGGAAAAAACCTC
>NW_006945118.1:0-4544 GCF_000164805.1 Carlito syrichta | reverse complement strand
AAATACCCATGCCGTAAAAGTATGTTAGACAAGTGGGATCTCATCAAATTAATATACTTCTGCAAAAGAAAAGAAACCATCAGAAGAGCAGGGATACAACCAACAGAATTGGAAAAAGGATCTCCACCTATATATCTGTAAAAAACATAACATGTAGGATCTACAAGAAACTCAAACACTCAGAAATATCAGATAAATATTCCCTTTGAAATGTGTACAAAATACGTGTTTGGTCACTTTTCATAAGAAGAGATATGGGCAGCCAGCAGATACATGAAAATTGCTCACCCTCACTCATCCTCAAAGAAATGCAAATGAGACCACTTTGAAATACCACATACCCCCTGTAAGACTGGCCATCATTAATAAAACAAACAATAACAGAGGCTGGTAAGGATTTGGGAAAAAATAAGTTCTTCTACACTGCATATGGACTGAGAAGCAGAGCAACACCTTTGGAAAAGTGTGTGATGGCTTCTAAAGTGACAAGAAAGTGACCGACCATGTGACTCAGTAATTCACTTGAATAGAATATACTTGGAGGAATTCAAATCATTTTATCAAAAAGATACCAGCACAAGTATGTTTCTTGCAGCTCTAATCACAGTTGCAAAAAATATGGTACAAACAATGTTGCCCACCAAAGTTGGAATGGATAAAATAAATGTGGTATATACACAGTGGAATATTATGTAGCCAAAAAAAAAATAGACAGATATAAAGATTTTGCAGAACGTTTGATAGATATGTGGTAAGTCATTTTCAGTGATTTATCACAGAAACAAAGAAGATATGTCCATATGTTCTCACTCATGAGTTAAACGTGACCACATAGAGTGCTGTAAGAAAGTGATGGCTACTGGTGTAAAATTGCTTAGGGGGAGGGGTTTGAATGGCAGTAGAGGGATACTGCTAAGGAAACGAGGGGTATACCTCATCAATCAGGGTCCTGAATAATCAATGTTTGTATATCCAACTCTGAATTGTACCCCACATTTTTAAAAAAATTAAAATAAATAAATAAATAAATAAATAAACAAACAAATAAATGAAAACTGTAAAACATGCAACTGACTTTACTTGTTTATTCTATTTTTAATTTTTTTTACTTTAAAAATGATTACAATTAAGCATTGGGCCTAGAAGTGTTCATCAAGCAGGGATTGATGTCTTAAGAAGTGTATATTACTCCAATGGTAACTCTTTTTCCTTTTAATAGAGTATATGGTATAATTCTGCCTCCAAAATTGACAACTACAGTGTTTCTCACATATATTCTGAATGTTTTATTCTGCCTGAGTTGAATCTTGTTGAGATTCCAGATCTATATCAGTCTTAAATAACTGAACTTTGAGATTCAGGGTACCTAAGTGCTATTCAGAAGGCAGAATGTACAATAAATTTTTAGAAAATAAAACAGTATCGTAATGTAATGCAGTTTTTTTCATTCTTAATATTTGTGTACATTTTCTTGGTGTACTCTGTATTTTCTCCTTGTTAATTTTGATTAAATGTTACAGATATGCAAAACTTAGAGTAAAGATTCACTTATATATTTGAAGGAAATATAAAATCACATTCCCTTTATATTTTAACCCAATTTATATTTTTAAAAGAGTATTTCCATTGAATTCCCTAGTATTTTTTCTACCAAAGACATAATGTTGTAGTATACAACAAACTATCAGATTACTCTGATACTTTTCATCACCAAGCATTTAAAATCAGGCACACAGAAAAATGAGAATTTGAGGCCCAAAATATATAACCCAAAATAACATGCAGATTCACAAAGTAGTAAGTATTTGGGCTCCTCATTAGTATAAAAATTTAGATAATTGAAACTTCTGCAAAACTAATGATGATCTTAGCTAAAGCGATGTTCAAATCTGTTAGAAAAACGGCTCAAAGGCTGTTACATAATACTAAAAACATCCAAAATTTCTAAACTAAAGAAAGTGCTAAAATACTATGCTTGTGCATAACCAAGTTCCAACAGGATTCGGTGACCATAATAATAAAAGACTACCTCATGGGCAACCTCCCAGGTCCCCTCCCAGTGTGGGAGTTTCTCTGTCCTCTCAATAAATATTGCTTTACAAAAAAAACTACCTCGTTTAGTGGATTCTTGAGTGGTCAGTTATCCCTGGAGAAGTTATTGGATAGGTGTGAACACATGGTTTTCTTCACTTCTTGGGTATGAAATCCAACATGTCTGCCGCATTTGGCAGAGCACAGTACACAAGTCCTTGAAGTCTAAGGATTGCTCAGGAGTCAAGGTCCCTCCCATAATGATGTCAAAGTTCTGAGGCTGATGAACATAAATGACAATTTGACATGCTTGTTTCCCTGACTTTGCTTACCTCTTTATTGTAAAAATTACCCTTTGGGGCAATCTACAGATTCAATGAAATAACCATTAAGTTAATATTCTTCTCAGACCTGAAAATTACAATAAACAATTCATAAAAGCCAGCCTTGGTGGCACAGCCTGTAATACCGAGCTTTTGGTAGGCTGAGGTGAGTGGATTGCCTGAGCACGTGGGTTCGAATCCCATGTGGGCAGCGAGACCTCAACTCTACAATAAATCCAAAATCAGCTGGACGTAGCGCATGCCTGTCATTCAGGCTACTTGGAAGCCTGAGGTGGAAGGATCACAGGAGCACAGCAGGTCGAGGTTGCAGTGGCCAGGAGAAGCCACTGCACTCCAGTGTGGACGACAGAGTGACTCCAACTCAAAAAAAAAAAAAAAAGTATTCTTATGAAGTCATAAACACTCAAGAATAGCCAATAGTATCTTATCAAAAGAAACAAACCAGGAGTTATCACTGTTCTAGACTTCAAACTTTACTATATGTTTACAGTTATAAACACAACCTGGTATTGGTACAAGATTATGCCCATAGGCCAATTTATCAGGACAGAGAATGAAATCATCAAATTCTCAACCAATTCATTTTAGTAGAAACCTCAAAGACCCAATAGATAATGCAGAACATATTCACTAAATGGTGCTGGGAAAAGGCTGACAACATACTCCAGATAGAAACAGTACCACTATCTATCACCATACACATTAACTCTAAATGGATTAAAGACCTAAAGGTAAAACACAAAATTATAGTAATCTTACAAATTGCAGGAGAAACCATTAGGGAAACTGGAACCCAAAACTATTCCTCTTCAGAACCCTAAATACACAAGCCTTAAGAAGTAAGTTAGACAAGTGGGTTGTCACCAAATTAATATATTTCAGAAAAACAAAAGACACCATCAGAAGAGCAGGAATACAAGCGAGAGAATGGGAAAAATTTTTCCCCACCTATATACCTGTAAAAAGGCATAACATCTAGGATCTACAAGCAACTCAAGCACTCAGAAATATCAGACAAACATTTGCTTTGAAAAGTGTGCAAAATACGTGATTGGACAATTTTCATAAGAAGAGATACGGGCAGCCAGCAGACACATGAAAAGTGCTCAGCCTCACTCATCATCAAAGAAATGCAAATGAAACCACTTTGAAATACCACATCCCCCCTGTAAGACTGGCCATCATTAATAAAACTAAAAATAACAGATGCAGGTAAGGATTTGGAAAAATTAAATGCTTCTAAACTGCATGTCGACTGAAAAGTAGAGCAACACCTTTGGAAAACAGTGTGGTGGTTTGTAAGGTGAAAAGATATTGACCTACTATGTGACTCAGTAATCCGATGTAGAGAATATACCTGGAGAAACTCAAATCATTTTCCCAAAAAGATGCCTGCACCAGTATGTTTTTTGCAACTCTAATAACAACTGTAAAAAAACATGGTACCAACTATGTTACCCATGAAAGCTGGAAAGGATAAAATAAATGTGGTATATACACAGTGGAATGTTATGCAGCCATAAAAAAGGACAGACAGAAGGATTTTGCAGAACGTTTGATGGATATGAGATACGTCATTTTCAGTGATTTATCACAGAAACAAAGAACAAAGTTCCATATGTTCTCACACATGAGATGAAATTGATCACTTATAGTGCTGTAAGAAAATGATAGTCAGTCGTGGAAAACCGTTTAGGGGGAGGGGAGAGATTGGTATTGGAGGGATACTGCTAAGGAAGGGAGGGGCATACCTCATCAACCAGGGAACCTACATAATCAATGTTTGTATATCTAACTCTGAAGTGTACCCCACATTTTTTTTAAAATTAAAATAAATAATTAAATAAATAAATAAATGAAAGCTGTAAAACATACAACTGACTTCATTTTTAAATTTCTTTTTAGTATAAAAATGCTTATAATTCAGCGTTGTGTATAGAAATGTTCTTTATGCAGTGATTGATTTATTAAGAAGTGTATAACACTCTAACTTCTTTTCCTTTTAATACGTTAGTATACATCATATACTTCTGTCTTCAAAATTGACAACTACAGTGTTTCTCAATAAATTCTGCATGTTTTATTTCCCTAAATTGAAACTTGTTGAGCTTACAGATTTGTATCATTCTTAGATGATTGAACCTTGAGATTCAGTGTATCTAAGTGCTA
>NW_006945117.1:0-10942 GCF_000164805.1 Carlito syrichta | reverse complement strand
AAAGAAACCATCAGAAGAGCAGGGATACCACCAATAGAATTGGAAAAAGGATCTCCACCTATATATCTGTAAAAAACATAACATGTAGGATCTACAAGAAACTCAAACACTCAGAAATATCAGATAAATATTCCCTTTGAAATGTGTACAAAATACGTGTTTGGTCACTTTTCATAAGAAGAGATATGGGCAGCCAGCAGATACATGAAAATTGCTCACCCTCACTCATCCTCAAAGAAATGCAAATGAGACCACTTTGAAATACCACATACCCCCTGTAAGACTGGCCATCATTAATAAAACAAACAATAACAGAGGCTGGTAAGGATTTGGGAAAAAATAAGTTCTTCTACACTGCATATGGACTGAGAAGCAGAGCAACACCTTTGGAAAAGTGTGTGATGGCTTCTAAAGTGACAAGAAAGTGACCGACCATGTGACTCAGTAATTCACTTGAATAGAATATACTTGGAGGAATTCAAATCATTTTATCAAAAAGATACCAGCACAAGTATGTTTCTTGCAGCTCTAATCACAGTTGCAAAAAATATGGTACAAACAATGTTGCCCACCAAAGTTGGAATGGATAAAATAAATGTGGTATATACACAGTGGAATATTATGTAGCCAAAAAAAAAATGGACAGATATAAAGATTTTGCAGAACGTTTGATAGATATGTGGTAAGTCATTTTCAGTGATTTATCACAGAAACAAAGAAGATATTTCCATATGTTCTCACTCATGAGTTAAACGTGACCACATAGAGTGCTGTAAGAAAGTGATGGCTACTGGTGTAAAATTGCTTAGGGGGAGGGGTTTGAATGGCAGTAGAGGGATACTGCTAAGGAAACGAGGGGTATACCTCATCAATCAGGGTCCTGAATAATCAATGTTTGTATATCCAACTCTGAATTGTACCCCACATTTTTAAAAAAATTAAAATAAATAAATAAATAAATAAATAAACAAACAAATAAATGAAAACTGTAAAACATGCAACTGACTTTACTTGTTTATTCTATTTTTAATTTTTTTTACTTTAAAAATGATTACAATTAAGCATTGGGCCTAGAAGTGTTCATCAAGCAGGGATTGATGTCTTAAGAAGTGTATATTACTCCAATGGTAACTCTTTTTCCTTTTAATAGAGTATATGGTATAATTCTGCCTCCAAAATTGACAACTACAGTGTTTCTCACATATATTCTGAATGTTTTATTCTGCCTGAGTTGAATCTTGTTGAGATTCCAGATCTATATCAGTCTTAAATAACTGAACTTTGAGATTCAGGGTACCTAAGTGCTATTCAGAAGGCAGAATGTACAATAAATTTTTAGAAAATAAAACAGTATCGTAATGTAATGCAGTTTTTTTCATTCTTAATATTTGTGTACATTTTCTTGGTGTACTCTGTATTTTCTCCTTGTTAATTTTGATTAAATGTTACAGATATGCAAAACTTAGAGTAAAGATTCACTTATATATTTGAAGGAAATATAAAATCACATTCCCTTTATATTTTAACCCAATTTATATTTTTAAAAGAGTATTTCCATTGAATTCCCTAGTATTTTTTCTACCAAAGACATAATGTTGTAGTATACAACAAACTATCAGATTACTCTGATACTTTTCATCACCAAGCATTTAAAATCAGGCACACAGAAAAATGAGAATTTGAGGCCCAAAATATATAACCCAAAATAACATGCAGATTCACAAAGTAGTAAGTATTTGGGCTCCTCATTAGTATAAAAATTTAGATAATTGAAACTTCTGCAAAACTAATGATGATCTTAGCTAAAGCGATGTTCAAATCCTGTTAGAAAAACGGCTCAAAGGCTGTTACATAATACTAAAAACATCCAAAATTTCTAAACTAAAGAAAGTGCTAAAATACTATGCTTGTGCAAAACCAAGTTCCAACAGGATTCGGTGACCATAATAATAAAAGACTACCTCATGGGCAACCTCCCAGGTCCCCTCCCAGTGTGGGAGTTTCTCTGTCCTCTCAATAAATATTGCTTTACAAAAAAAACTACCTCGTTTAGTGGATTCTTGAATGGTCAGTTATCCCTGGAGAAGTTATTGGATAGGTGTGAACACATGGTTTTCTTCACTTCTTGGGTATGAAATCCAACATGTCTGCCGCATTTGGCAGAGCACAGTACACAAGTCCTTGAAGTCTAAGGATTGCTCAGGAGTCAAGGTCCCTCCCATAATGATGTCAAAGTTCTGAGGCTGATGACATAAATGACAATTTGACATGCTTGTTTCCCTGACTTTGCTTACCTCTTTATTGTAAAAATTACCCTTTGGGGCAATCTACAGATTCAATGAAATAACCATTAAGTTAATATTCTTCTCAGACCTGAAAATTACAATAAACAATTCATAAAAGCCAGCCTTGGTGGCACAGCCTGTAATACCGAGCTTTTGGTAGGCTGAGGTGAGTGGATTGCCTGAGCACGTGGGTTCAAATCCCATGTGGGCAGCGAGACCTCAACTCTACAATAAATCCAAAATCAGCTGGACGTAGCGCATGCCTGTCATTCAGGCTACTTGGAAGCCTGAGGTGGAAGGATCACAGGAGCACAGCAGGTCGAGGCTGCAGTGGCCAGGAGAAGCCACTGCACTCCAGTGTGGACGACAGAGTGACTCCAACTGAAAAAAACAAAACAAAAAAGTATTCTTATGAAGTCATAAACACTCAAGAATAGCCAATAGTATCTTATCAAAAGAAACAAAGCAGGAGTTATCACTGTTCTAGACTTCAAACTTTACTATATGTTTACAGTTATAAACACAACCTGGTATTGGTACAAGACTATGCCCATAGGCCAATTTATCAGGACAGAGAATGAAATCATCAAATTCTCAACCAATTCATCTTAGTAGAAACCTCAAAGACCCAATAGATAATGCAGAACATATTCACTAAATGGTGCTGGGAAAAGGCTGACAACATACTCCAGATAGAAACAGTACCCCTATCTATCACCATACACATTAACTCTAAATGGATTAAAGACCTAAAGGTAAAACACAAAATTATAGTAATCTTACAAATTGCAGGAGAAACCATTAGGGAAACTGGAACCCAAAACTATTCCTCTTCAGAACCCTAAATACACAAGCCTTAAGAAGTAAGTTAGACAAGTGGGTTGTCACCAAATTAATATATTTCAGAAAAACAAAAGACACCATCAGAAGAGCAGGAATACAAGCGAGAGAATGGGAAAAATTTTTCCCCACCTATATACCTGTAAAAAGGCATAACATCTAGGATCTACAAGCAACTCAAGCACTCAGAAATATCAGACAAACATTTGCTTTGAAAAGTGTGCAAAATACGTGATTGGACAATTTTCATAAGAAGAGATACGGGCAGCCAGCAGACACATGAAAAGTGCTCAGCCTCACTCATCATCAAAGAAATGCAAATGAAACCACTTTGAAATACCACATCCCCCCTGTAAGACTGGCCATCATTAATAAAACTAAAAATAACAGATGCAGGTAAGGATTTGGAAAAATTAAATGCTTCTAAACTGCATGTCGACTGAAAAGTAGAGCAACACCTTTGGAAAACAGTGTGGTGGTTTGTAAGGTGAAAAGATATTGACCTACTATGTGACTCAGTAATCCGATGTAGAGAATATACCTGGAGAAACTCAAATCATTTTCCCAAAAAGATGCCTGCACCAGTATGTTTTTTGCAACTCTAATAACAACTGTAAAAAAACATGGTACCAACTATGTTACCCATGAAAGCTGGAAAGGATAAAATAAATGTGGTATATACACAGTGGAATGTTATGCAGCCATAAAAAAGGACAGACAGAAGGGATTTGCAGAACGTTTGATGGATATGAGATACGTCATTTTCAGTGATTTATCACAGAAACAAAGAACAAAGTTCCATATGTTCTCACACATGAGATGAAATTGATCACTTATAGTGCTGTAAGAAAATGATAGTCAGTCGTGGAAAACCGTTTAGGGGGAGGGGAGAGATTGGTATTGGAGGGATACTGCTAAGGAAGGGAGGGGCATACCTCATCAACCAGGGAACCTACATAATCAATGTTTGTATATCTAACTCTGAAGTGTACCCCACATTTTTTTTTTAAATTAAAATAAATAATTAAATAAATAAATAAATGAAAGCTGTAAAACATACAACTGACTTCATTTTTAAATTTCTTTTTAGTATAAAAATGCTTATAATTCAGCGTTGTGTATAGAAATGTTCTTTATGCAGTGATTGATTTATTAAGAAGTGTATAACACTCTAACTTCTTTTCCTTTTAATACGTTAGTATACATCATATACTTCTGTCTTCAAAATTGACAACTACAGTGTTTCTCAATAAATTCTGCATGTTTTATTTCCCTAAATTGAAACTTGTTGAGCTTCCAGATTTGTATCATTCTTAGATGATTGAACCTTGAGATTCAGTGTATCTAAGTGCTATTCAGAAGGCAGAATGCATAATAAATCTTAAAAATTATAGAAAATAAAACAGTATTCTAATTTAATACAGCTTTTTCCATTCTTAAAATTCGTGTACATTTTCTTCGTGCACTCTGTATTTTCTGCTTGTTAACTTTGATTAAATGTTGCAGATGTTCAATCCTTAGGGAAACATTTCCCTTTTATATTTGAAGAAAATAAAATAACATTCCCTTTATATTTTAAATCGATTTACATTTTTAAACGGGTATTTCCTTTGAATCCCCTAGTATTTACTCTACCTAAGACATAATGCTGTACTCTGCAACAACGTATCTACTTAATCTAATACTTTTAATCACCAAGTTTTAAAACCAGGCACACAGAAAAAAGAGAAGGGTTCCAATATATAAACCAAAATAACATGGCGATTTACAATGTATTATGTATTTGGGCTCCACATTAGAATAAAAATTTAGATAATTGAAAATTCTGGAAAACTGACAAAGATCTTAGCTAAAGCGATGTTCAAATCCTGTTAGAAAAATGGCTCAAAGGTTGTGACATAATACTGAAAACATCCAAAAGTTTCTAAACTAAATGAAAGTCCTAAAATCCAATGTGGTTGTGCTATAACCAAGCTCCAATAGTATTCGGTGACCATAATAATAAAAGACTACATCATCGGCCACCCCCTCGGATCCCATCCCAGCGTGGGTGATTCTCTGTCCTCTCAATAGATACTGCTTTGCTAACAAAAAAAAAGGACTACCTCATTTCTTGTATTCTTGAATGATCACTTATACCTGGAGAAGTTTTTGCATAAGTGTGAACACACAGTTTTCTTCACGTCTTGGGAATGAAATCCACCATGTTCACCGCATTTAGAAGAGCACTGCACATAAGCCCTTGAAGTCTAAGGATTGCTCAGTAGTCAAGGTCCCTCCCATTAAGATGTCAAATTTCAGAGGTTGATGTCATAAATGACATTTTGACATGCTTATTTCCCTGACATTATTTATCTCTTTTAATGTAAAAATTAGCCGTTTAGTCAATCTAATGATTCAATGAAATGGCCATTAAGTGAACATAATTCTTCTCAGACCTGGAAATTACAATAAAGAATTCATATGATTCGGGCTCAGTGGCTCAGCCTATAATCCCGTGCCTTTGGGAGGCTGAGGTGAGTGGATTGCCTGAGCCTGCGGTTTCGAGACCCACCTGGGCAGTGAGACCTCATCACTACAGTAAATCAAAAAATCAGCCAGGCGTGGTAGCACGTGCCTGTCATTCAGGCTACTTGGATGGCTGAGCCGGAAGCATCGCCGGAGCCCATCAGGTCAAGGCTTCGGTGGCTGGGAGTGGCCAAGGCACTCCATTCTGGACAACAGAGTGGGACTCCAAAACACACAAACACACACACACACACACACACAGAAAAAACAATTCACGTGAAACCAAAAACAAACCAGAATAGCCAAAAGAATATTATCAAAAGAAACAAAGCAGGAGCTATAACTGCTCCAGACTTCAAACTTTACTATATATTTGCAGTAATAAACACAGCCAGGTATTCATATAAGAATAGGTCCATAGGACAATGGATCAGGACAGAGAATGAAATCCTCAAATTCTCAACCAACACTTCTTTGAAAAAAACTCCAAGACCCCTGTGTAATGAAGAACATATTCAGTCAATGGTGCTGGGAAAAGGCTGACCACATGCACAAGGTTGAAACAGGACCCCTATCACCATACACATTAACTCTAAATAGATCAAAGACCTAAACGTACAACACCACGTTGTAATAATCTTAGAAAACACAGGAGACACCATTAGGGAAACTGGAACCGGAAACTAATTCCTCTTCAGAACCCTAAATACACATGCCGAAATAAGTAAGTTAGACAAGTGGGATCTCACCAAATTAATATACGTCTGCAAAACAAAAGAAACCATCAAAAGAGCAGGGATACAACCAAGAGAGTGGGAAAAAACGATTCTCCACCTATGTATCTATAAAAAGGCATAGCATCTAGGATCTACAGGAAACTCAAACACTAAGAAAAATAAGACAAACATTCCTTTGAAAAGTGTGCAAAGAGATATGGGCAGCCAGCAAACACATTAAAATTGCTCAGCTTCATTCATCGTCAAAGAAATGCAAATGAGAACACTTTGAAATACCACATGCCCCCTGTAAGACTGTCTATCACTAATAAAACAAGCAGTAACGGAGGCGGGTAAAGATTTGGGAAAAAATAAATGCTTCTACACTACATGTGGACCAAAAGTAGAGCAACATCTTTGGAAAAGAGTGTGGTAGTTTCTAAAGGGACAAGATATTGGCCTACCATGTGACTCTGTAATTCTCAAGTAGAGAATATACCTGGAGGAACTCAAATCATTTTACGGAAAAGATAACTGCACAAGTATGTTTTTTGCAGCTCTAATCACAATTGCAAACAGCATGGTACCAACCATGTTGCCCATCAATGCAGGAATGGATAAAATAAATGTAGTAGATGGACATTGGAATATTATGCAGCCATAAAAATGGAGAGATAGAGAGATATAAGGATTTTGTAGAACTTTTGATGGATATGAGGAAGGTCGGTTACAGTGATTTATCACAGAAACAAACAACGGAGTTCCATATGTTCTCACTCATTCGCTGATCTTGATCACTTATAGTGCTGTAATAAAGTGATTGGTAGTCATGGAAACCTGTTTTTGGGGATGGGAGAGATTGGCAGTGGAGGGATACTGCTTAGGACGGCAAGGAAAAGCCTCATCAACCAGGGAACCTGCATAATCAATGTTTGTTTATCTAACTCTGAACTGTACCCCACGTTATTTTAAAAATTTAAATAAATAAATAAATAAATAAAAGCTGTAGAACATGCAACTGACTTTGTTTATTTTCTTTTTTTATTTTAAAACTGGTTACAATTCAGGTTTGGGCCTAGAAATGTTCATTATGCAGGAATTGATTTTTTAAGAATTGTATAATACTCCAAAGATATCTCCTTTTCCTTTTAATAAGTTGGAATACATAGTATAATTCTGCCTTCAAAATTCACAACTACAGTGTTTCTCACATAAATTATGAATGTTTATTCTGCCTAAATTGAAACTTGTTGAGATTCTAGAACTATATCACTCTTAGAAAACTGAACATTGAAATTCAATGTACCTATGTGATATTAAAAAGGCACAGTGCATAATAAATATTAAAAATTTTAGAAATAAAACAGTATCGCAACTTAATACAGCTTTTTCCATTCTTAAAATTTGTGTACATTTTCTTGGTGTACACTGTATTTTCTGCTTGCTAATTGTGATTAAATGTAACAGATGTGAAATCAGAGAAAAGTTTCCCTAGTATATTTGAAAGAAATATGAAATCACATTCCCTTTATATTTTATCACAATACATATTTTTAAAAGTGTATTTCCTTTAAATCCCCTAGTATTTTCTCTACTTAACACATAATGCTGTACTCTGCAACAAAGTATCCCATAAATCTGATACTTTTAGTCACCAAGCATTTAAAATGAGGCACACACAAAAAAGAGAATTTGGAGCCCAATATATATAAAGAAAAATTACAATGAGATTTACAAAGATGTAAGTATTTGGGCTCTTCATTAGTATAAAATTTTACATAATTGAATATTCTGGAAAATTGATTATGATCTTAGAAAAAGCAATGTACAAATCCTGTAGGAAAAACTGTTCAAAGGCAGTTACACAACACTAAAAACATCCAAAAGTTTCTAAACAAAAGAAAGTGCTAAAATATTATTTGGTTGTGCTATAATCAAGTTCCTACAGGACTCCCTGACCATAATTATAAAAGACTACCTCCTGGTCAACCCCCTCAGGTCCCCTCCCAGGTTGGGTGTATCTCGATCTTCTAAATAAAGACTACATTAAAAAAATGACTACATCGTTTAGAGGACTCTTGAATGGTCACTTACACCCTGGAGAAATTTTTTATAGGTGTGAACACATGGTTCTCTTCACTTCTTGGGAATGAAAATCCACCATGTGTACCGCATTTGGCAGAGGATTTTACACCAGTGCTTGAAGCCTAAAGATTGTTCAGTAGTCACGGTCCCTCCCATTATGATGTGAAAGTTCTGTGGCTGATGTCATAAATAACAATTTGATCCGCTTGTTTTGTTGACATTACTTACCAATTTTAATGTAAAAATTAGTCGTTTGTCAATCTACTGATTCAATGAAATAAACATTTAGTTAACATCCTTCTTCTCAGACCTGGAAATTCCAATAAAGTATTCATATGAAACCATAACGAATCATGAATGGCCAAAAGAATCTGATCAAAAAAAAAAACAAACAGGAGCTATCGCAGTTTCAGACTTCAAACGTTACTATATATTTACAGTAATCAACAAAACCCAGTATTGATACAAGAATAAGTCCACAGAACAATGGATAAGGACAGAGAATGAAATACTCAAATTCTCAACCAACTCATCTTGGAAAAAACCTCCAAGATTCACTGGGTAATGGAGAACATATAAAGTAAATGGTGCTGGGAAAAGGCTGGACAAAATGCACCAGATTGAAAGAGGACCCCTATCTATCACCATATACATTAACTCTAAATGGATCAAAGACCTAAACGAAAACACTAAATTATAATAATCTTAGAAAACGCAGGAGACACCTTTAGGGAAACTAGAACCGAAAACAAATTCCTCTTCATAGGCCTAAATACACATGCCTTAAGAAGTAAGTTAAACAAGTGGGATCTCATCAAATTAATATACTTCTGCAAAACAAAAGAAAGAATCAGAAGAGCAGGGATACCACCAAGAGAAGGGCAAAAGTGATTCTCCACCTATGTATCTGTAAAAAGGCATAACATCTAGGATCTACAGCAAACTCAAACACTATGAAAAATCAGACAAACATTGCATTTGAAAGGCGTGCAAAATACGTGACTAGACTCTTTTCATAAGAAGGGATATGGGCAGCCAACAGACACATGAAAATTGCTCAGTCTCACTCATCCTCAAAGAAATGCAAATGAAACCACTTTGAAATACCACATACCCCCTGTAAGACTGACCATCATTAATAAAACAAACAATAAATGATGCAGGTCAGGATTTGGGATTAAATAAATGCTTCTGCACTGCATGTGGACTGACAAGTAGAGCAACATCTTTGAAAAACAGTGTTGTGTTTTGTAAAGGGACAAGCTATTGACCTACTAGGTGACTCAGTAATTCCCCTGTAGAGAATATACCTAGAGGAACTCAAATCATTTTACCACAAAGATACCTGCACCAGTATGTTTTTTACAACTCTAAACACAATTAAAAAAAAAAAAAACATGGTGCCAAGCATGTTGCCCATCAAAGCTGGAATGGATAAAATAAATGTGGTATATACATGCTTGTATATTATGCAGCCTTGAAAAAAGACAGATACAAGAATTTTCTAGAACGTTTGATGGATATGAGGTAGGTAATTTCCACTGCTTTATCACAGAAACAAAGACAGAGTTCCATAACTTCTCACTCATGAGCTGAACTTGTAGTACTGTAAGAATGTGATTGGCAGTAGTGGAAAACTCTTTAGTGGGAGGGGTGAGATTGGCAATGGAGGGATACTGCTAAGGAAGGGACGGGCATATCTCATCAACCAGAGACCCTGCATAATTAATGTTTGGATTTATAACTTTGAACTGTACCCTACATTATAAAAAAATTAAAATAAATAATTACATAAATGAATAAATGAAAACTGTAAAACATGCAAATGGTTTTATTTGTTTATTCCATTTGTATGATTTTTTTACTTTAAAAATGGTTACAATTCAGGGTTGGCCTAGAAGCGTTCATTTTGCAGGCATTGATTTTTCAAGAATTCTATAATACTGCAATGATAACTCCTTTTCCATTTAATACGTGGGAATACATGGTATAATTCTGCCTTCAAAATTGACAACTACAGTGTTTTGCACATAAATTCTGAAAGTTTTCTTCTGCATAAATTGAAACTTGTTGAGATTACTGATCTATATCATTCTTAGAATACTGAGCCTTCAGATTCACTGTACCTAAGTGCTATTCAGAAGGCAGAATGCATCAAGAATCTTAAAAATTTTATACAATAAAAGAGTAATGTAATTTAATACAGCTCTTTCCATTCTTAAATCTTGTGTACATTTTCATGGTGCACTCTGTATTTTCTGCTTATTAAGTTTGATTAAATGTTACACATGTGCAATCCTTAGAGAAAAGTTTCCCTTATATAATTTAAGGAAATATAAAATCACATTCCCTTTATATTTTAACCCAAGTTATATTTTTAAAAGAGTATTTCCATTGAATCCCCTGGTATTTTCTCTACATAAGACATAATGCTGTACTCTGCAACAAAGTATCCAAATAATCTGATGCTTTTAGTCATGAAGCATTTAAAATGAGACCCACAGAAAA
>NW_006945116.1:0-774 GCF_000164805.1 Carlito syrichta | reverse complement strand
AATTTAGATAATTGAAAATTCTGAAAAATTGATTATGATCTTAGAAAAAGCAATGTACAAATCCTGTAGGAAAAACTGTTCAAAGGCTGTTACACAATACTAAAAACATCAAAAAGTTTCTAAGCTAAAGAAAGTGCTAAAATATAATTTATTGTTCTATAACCAAGCTCCAACAGAACTCCGTGACCATAATAATAAAAGCCTACCTCGTGGGCAACCCCTTCAGGTCCCCTCCAACTTTGGGAGTTTCCCAGTCCTCTCAATAAAGACTGCTTTAAAAAAAAAAAGACTACCACGTTTAGAGAATTCTTTAATGGGCACTTATCCATGGAAAAATTTTTGGATAGGTTTGAACACATGGTTCTCTTCTCTACTTGGGAATGAAATCCACCATGTCTACCGCATTTAGCAGAGCAATGTGGTTTATGACAGAAATAAAGAACAGAGTTCCATATTTTCTAACTCATGAGCTGAATATGATCACTTATAATGCTATAACAAAGTGATTGGCAGTAGGGGAAAATTGATAAGGGGAAGGAGTGATATTGGCAGTGGAAGGATACAGTTAAGGAAGGGAGGAGCATACCTCATCAACCAGAGACATGAACATAATCAATGTTTGTATATCTAACTCTGAATTGTACCCCACATTTTCTAATAAATTAAAATAAATAGTTAAATAAATATATAAGTGAAAGCTGTAAAACATGCAACTGACTTTATTTCTTTTTTCTTTTACTTTAAAAATGGTTACAATTCAGGGTTTGGGGCTAG
>NW_006945115.1:0-532 GCF_000164805.1 Carlito syrichta | reverse complement strand
CATTCCAGCTCTGATGGGCAATATGGTTGGTACATGGTTTTTGGAATTGTGATTAGAACTGCAAGAAACATACTTGTGCATGTATCTTTTCGGTAAAATGATTTGAGTTCCTGCAGGTATATTCTCTACAGAGGAATTACAGAGTCAAATGGTAGGTCAATAGCTTGTCCCTTTACAATGACCACACACTTTTCCAAAGGTGTTGCTCTACTTTTCAGTCCACATGCAGTGTAGAAGCACTTATTCTTTCCCAAATCCTTAACAGCCTTTGTTATTTTTTGTTTTATTAATGATAGCCAGTCGTACAGGGGGTATGTGGTATTTCAAAGTGGTCTCTTTTGCATTTCTTTGATGATAAGTGAGGCTGAGCAATTTTCATGTGTCTGCTGACTGCCCGGATTTCTTCCTGTGAGAAGTGTCCAGTCACGTATTTTGCACAATTTTCAAAGGGAATGTTTGTCTGACTTTTCTGAGTGTTTGAGTTTCTTGTAGATCCTAGATGTTATGCTTTTTTAAAGATATATAGTTGGAG
>NW_006945114.1:0-803 GCF_000164805.1 Carlito syrichta | reverse complement strand
TTATGAAAAGTGTCCAATCACGTATTTTGTACACTTTTCAAAGGGAATGTTTGTCTGATTTTTCTGAGTGTTTGAGTTTCTTGTAGATCCTAGATGATAAGGTTTTTTTACAGACATATAGTTGGAGAAACTTTTTTCCCACTCTGTTGGCTGCATCCGTGTTCTTCTGATGGTTTCTTTTGTTTTGCCAAAGTATATTAATTTGATGAGATCCAGCTTGTCTAACTTACTTCTTACAGCATGGGTATTTAGGGTTCTGAAGAGGAATTAGTTTCCGGTTCCAGTTTCCATAACGGTGTCTCCTGTGTTTTCTAAGATTATTATACTGTGGTGTTTTACATTTAAGTCTTTGATCCATTTAGAGTTAAAGTGTATGGTGACAGTTAAGGGTCCTGTTTCAAACTTGTGCATGTTTTCAGTCTTTTCCCAGCACCATTAATGAATATGTTCTCCATTATCCATTGGGTCTTGGAGGTTTTTTCCAAGATGAGTTTGTTGAGAATTTGGGTATTTCATTCTCTGTCCTGATCCATTGGCCTATGGACTTATTCTTGTACCAATACCAGGCTGTGTTGATTACTGTATACATATAGTAATGTTTGAAGTCTGGAACAGTGATAGTTCCTGCTTTATTTTTTTGATAAGATTTTTTTTGGCTATTCTTGATTGTTTATGGTTTCATATGAATTATTTATTTATTTATTTGAGTTAGAGTCTCACTCTGTGCCCTGACTGGAGTGCAGTGGCTGCTCCCAGCCACCTCAGCCTTGACCTGCTGGGCTCCGGCGAACCTCCACCTCAGC
>NW_006945113.1:0-778 GCF_000164805.1 Carlito syrichta | reverse complement strand
TTCCAGATCTATATCAATCTTAGAAAAACTGAAGTTTGAGATTTAGTGTACCTCAGTGATATCAGAAGGCAGAATGCATAATAAACCATAAAACTTTTAGAAAATAAAATAGTGTGGTGATTTAATAGAGCTTTTTCCATTCCTAAAATTTTTTAACATTTTCTTGGTGCACTCTGTATTTCCAGCTTGTTAATTTTGATTAAATGTTACAGATGTGCAATCCTTACGGAAAAGTTTCCCTTATATATTTGAAGGAAATATAAAATCGCATTCCCTTTATATTTTAACCCAATTTATATTTTTAAAAGGATATTTCCATTGAATCCCTTAGTATTTTCTCTACCTAAGACATAATGCTGTACTTTGCAACAAAGTGTCCGATCATACTGACACTTTTAATCACCAAGCATTCACAATGAGGCAAACAGAAAAAAGAGAATTTGGGGCCCAAAGTATATAATCCAAAATAACATGGAGATGTACAAAGAAATAAGTATTTGGACTCTGCATTAGTATAAATGTATAGATAATTGAAAATTCTGGAAAAGTGATTATGATCTTAGCAAAAGCAATGTTCACATCCTGTAGGAAAAACTACTCAAAGGCTGTTACACAATATTAAAAACATCCAAAAGTTTCTAAACGAAAGAAAGTGCTAAAACATTATTTGATTGTGCTATAACCAAACTCCAACAGGACTCTGAGACCATAATAATAAAAGACTACCTTGTGGGTAACCCCCTCAGGTCCCCTCCCAGTTTGGGAGTTTCTCGGTCCG
>NW_006945112.1:0-571 GCF_000164805.1 Carlito syrichta | reverse complement strand
TGAAAGAGGACTTCAATGTATCACCATACACATGAGCTCTAAATGGATGAAAGACCTAAACGTTAAACACCAATATATAATAATCTTAAAAAACGCAGAAGACACCATTAGGGAAACTGGAACTGGAAAGTAATTTATCTTGAGAGCCTTAAATACCTAGGCCTTAAGAAGTAATTTAGACAAGTGGGAGCTCATCAAATTAATATTTTTCTGGAAAACAAAAGAAACCACCAGAAGAGAAGGGATGCAGACAACAGAATGTGAAAAAGTATTCTCCACCTATATATCTGTAAAAAGGCATAACATATAGGATCTACAAAAAACTAAAACACTCAGAAATATCAGACAAACATTCCCTTTGAAAAGTGTGCAGAATACGTGACTAGACACTTTTCATAAGAAGAGATACAGACAACCAGAAGACACATGAAAATTGCTCAGCCTCACTCATCGTCAAATAAATGCAAATGAAACCACTTTGAAATACCTCATGCCCCTTGTAAGACAAGCCATCATTAATAAAACATACAATAACAGATGCAGGTAAGGATTTGGGAAGAAATAAATGGTT
>NW_006945111.1:0-7330 GCF_000164805.1 Carlito syrichta | reverse complement strand
ATCATTATGCTGGGATTCGATTTTTTAGAAGTGTATAATACTCCAATGATAACTCCTTTTCCTTTTAATAAGTTAGAATACATGGTATATATCTGCCTTCAAAATTGACAACTACAATGATTCTTACTAAAATCCTGAATGTTTTATTTGCCTAAATAGAAACTTGTTGAAATTCCAGTTCTATATCATTCTTAGATAAATGAACCTTGAATTCAGTGTACCTAAGTGCTATTCCGAAGGCAGAATGCCTAATAAATCTTAAAAATTTTAGAAAATAAAAAAGTATCGTATTTTAATACAGCTTTTTCCATTCTGAATATTTGTGTACATTTTCTTGGTGCACTCTGCATTTTCTGCTTGTTAATTTTTTTAAATGTTACATATGCAACACTTAGAGAAAAGTTTCCCTTATATATTTGAAGATAATATAAAATCACATATCCTTTATATTTTAACCCAATTGATATTTTTAAAAAAGTATTTCCATTGAATCTCCTAATATTTTCTCTACCTAAGACATAATGCTGTACTCTGCAACAAACTATCCAATTAATCTGATACTTTTAATCACCAAGCATTTAAAATCAGGCACACAGAAAAGAGAGAATATGGGGCCCAATAAACATAAACAAAAATAACATGGAAATTTACAAAGTAGTAAGTATTTGGGCTCCTCACTAATATAAAAATTTAAATAAATGAAATTTCTGAAAAATTGATGATGAGCTTAGCTAAAGCAATGTTCAAATACTGTTAGAAAAACGGTCAAAGCCTGTTACATAATACAAAAACATCCATAAGTTTCTAAACTAAAGAAATTTTAAAATAGTATACGGTTGTGCTATAACCAAGCTCCAACAGAATTTGGAGATTATATACTAAAAGTCTGCCTCGTGGGCAAGCCCCTCAGGTCCCCTCCCAGTGTGGGTGTTTCTCGGTTCTCAAAATAAATACTACTTTACAAAAAAAAAAGGCTGCCTCATTTAGAGAATTCTTGAATGGTCACTTCTCCCTGGAGAAGTTTTTAGATAGGTGGGAGCACATGGTTTTTCTCACTTCTTGGGAATGAAATCCACCATGTCTATTGCATTTGGCAGAGCATGGCACACAAGACCTTGAAACCTAAGGATTGCTCAATAGTCAAGGTCCCTCCCAGTATGATGTCAAATTTCTGATCTGATGTCATCAATGACAATTTGACATGATTGTTTCCCTGATTTGCTTGCCTATTTAATGTAAAAATTATCCTTTTAGGCAATCTACAGATTCAATGAAATAACCATTGAGTTAACATCATTCTTCTCAGATCTGGAAAGTACAATAAAGAATTCATATGAGCCAGGCTCGTTGGCTCAGCCTGTAATCCCGGGAATTTGGGAGGCTGAGGTGAGTGCATTGCCTGACCCCGCGGGTTCGAAGCCTGCCTGGGCAGAGAGACCTCATTAAAACAATAAATAAAAAAATCAGAAGAGCATGGTAGCACATGTCTGTCATTCAGGCTACTTGGAAGGCTGAGGTGGAAGGTTCACCGGAGCCCAGCAGGTCAAGGCTGAGGTGGCTGGGAGCAGCCACTGTACTCCGGTCAGGGCACAGAGTGAGACTCTAACTCAAATAAATAAATAAATAAATAAATAAATAAATAAATAATTCATATGAAACCATAAACAATCAAGAATAGCCAAAAAAAATCTTTTCAAAAGAAATAAAGCAGGAGCTATCACTGTTCCAGACTTCAAACATTACTGTATGTATACAGTAATCAACACAGCCTGTTATTGGTACAAGAATAGGTCCATAGGCCAATGGATCAGGACAGAGAATAAAATACTCAAATTCTCAACAAACTCATCTTGGAAAAAACCTCCAAGACGCACTGGGTAATGGAGAATATATTCAGTAAATGGTGCTGGGAAAAGGCTGAAATCATGCACAAGATTGAAAAAAGACCCCTATTTATCACCATGCACATTAACTCTAAATGGATCAAAGGCCTAAACGTAAAACACCAAAATATAATAATATTAGAAGATGAAGGGCACACCATTAGGGAAACTGGAATCAGAAACTAATTCCTCTTCAGAGCCCTAAATACCCATGCCATAAAAAGTTAGTTAGACAAGTGGGATCTCATCAAATTAATATACTTCTGCAAAAGAAAAGAAACCATCAGAAGAGCAGGGATACAACTAACAGAATTGGAAAAAGGATTCTCCTCCTATATATCTGTAAAAAACATAACATCTAGGATCTACAAGAAACTCAAAAACTCAGAAATATCAGACAAATATTCCCTTTGAAAGGTGGGCTAAATCCATGATTGGCCACTTTTCATAAGAAGAGATACAGGCAGCCTGCAGACACACGAAAATTCCTCACTCATTCTCAAAGAAATGCAAGTGAGACCACTTTGAAATACCACATACTCCCTGTAAGACTGGCCATCATTAATGAAACAAACAATAACAGAGGCTGGTAAGGATTTGGAAAAAAATAAGTTCTTCTACACTACATATGGACTGAAAAGTAGAGCAACACCTTTGGAAAAGTGTGTGATGGTTTCTAAAGTGACAAGATATTGACCTTCCACGTGGCACAGTAACTTACTTTGGAGGAACTCAAATCATTTTACCAAAAAGATACCTGCATAAGTATGTTTCTTGCAACTCTAATCACAGTTGCAAAAAACATGGTACAAACAATGTTGCGCATCAAAGTTGGAGTGGATAAAAATAAATGTGGTATATACACAGTGGAATATTATGCAGCCAAAATATAATAGACAGATATAGATTTTGCAGATGTTTGATGGATATGAGGTAAGTCATTTTCAGTGATTTATTACAGAAACAAAGAAGAGATTTCCATATGTTCTCACTCATGAGCTGAACTTGATCACATAGAGTGCTGTAAGAAAGTGATGAGTAGTCGTGTAAAACTGTTTTAGGGAGGGGTGAGAATGGTAGTGGAGGGATACTGTTAAGGTAGCGAGGGGCATATCTCATCAACCAGGGACCCTGAATAATCAATGTTTATATATCTAACTCTGAATTGTATCCCACATTTTTTAAAAATTAAAATAAATAAAGAAATAAATAAATAGTTAAACAAATAAATGAAAGCTGTAAAGCATGTAACTGAGTTTACTTGTTTATTCTTTGTTTTATTTTTGTTACTTTAAACATGGTTACAATTCAGGGTTGGGCCTAGAAGTGTTCATGAAGCAGGGATTGATTTCTTAAGAAGTGTATAATACTCCAATGGTAACTCCTTTTCCTTTTAATACGTTAGAGTATATGGTATAATTGTGCCTTCAAAATTGACAACTACAGTCTTTCTCACATAAATTCTGAATGTTTTATACTGGCTAAATTGAATCTTGCTGAGATTCCACATCTATATGATTATTAGATAACTGAAACTTGAGATCCAGGGTATCTAAGTGCTATTAAGAAGGCAGAATATATAATAAATCTTTAAAATTTTAGAAAATAAAACAGTATCACAATTTAATACAGTTTTTTCCATTCTTAATATTTGTGTACATTTTCTTGGTGCACTCTGTATTTTCTGCTTGTTCATTTTGATTAAATATTACAGATCCTTAGAGGAAAGATTCCCTTACATATTTGAAGGAAATATAAAATCACATTCCCTTTATATTTTAACCCAATTTATACTTTTAAAAGAGTATTTCCATTGAGTCCCCTGTATTTTCTCTACCAAAGACATAATGCTGTAGTCTGCAACAAAGTCTCTGATTACTCTGATACTTTTTATCACCAAGCATTTAAAATCAGGCACACAGAAAAACGAGAACTTGGCACCCAAAATATATAAACCAAAATAACATGGAGATTTACAAAGTAGTAAGTATTTGGACTCCTCATTAGTATAAAAATTTAAATAATTGACACTTCTGCAAAATTGACAATGATCTTAGCTAAAGCGATGTTCAAATACGTTAGAAAATTGGCTCAAAGGCTGTTACATAATACTAAAAACATTCAAAAGTTTTTAAACTAAAGAAAGTGCTAAAATACTATGTGGTTGTGCTATAACCAAGTTCCAACAGGATTTGATGGCCATAATAACAAAAGACTACCTCGTGGGCAACCCCCCAGGTCCTCTCCCAGTGTGGGAGTTTCTCTATCCTCTCAATAAATACTACTTTACAAAAAAAACTACCTCATTTAGTGGATTCTTGAATGGTCTCTAATCCCTGGAGAAGCTTTTGGATAGGTGTGAACACATGGTTTTCTTCACTTCTTGGATATGAAATTCACCATGTCTGCCACATATGGCAAAGCACAGTACACAAGCCATTGAATCCTAAGGATTGCTCAGTAGTCAAGGTCCCTTCCACTATGATGTCAAAGTTCTGAGGCTGATGTCATAAATGACAATTTGATATGCTTGTTTCCCTGATTTTACTTTCCTCTTTAATGCAAAAATTAGCCTTTTAGGCAATCTACAGATTCAATAACTATTAAATTAAGATCATTCTTCTCAGACCTGGAAATTACAATAAAGAATTCATATGAGCCAGACTCTGTGGCTCAGCCTGTAATCATGCGCATTTGGGAAGCTGAGATGAATGGATTGCCTGAGACCTCAGGTTCAAGGCACACCTGGGCAGGAACACCTCATCTCTACAATAAATCAATAAATCAGACGGGCGTGGTAGCGCATGCTTGTAATTCAGGCTACTTGGAAAGCGGAGGCGAATGATCGACGGAGCCCAGCACATCGAGGCTGTGGTGGCTGGGAGCAGCCAATGCACTCCATCTTGGTGAAAGAGTGAGAATTTAACTCAAAAAAGAAAAATTCATAGGAAACCAAAAACAATCAAGAATAGCTAAAAGAATCTTATCAAAAGAAACAAAGCAGGAGGTATCACTGTTCCAGACTTCAAATTTTACTATATGTTTACAGTAATCAACACAGTCTGGTATTGGTAAAAGAATATGTCCCTACCCAATGGATCAGAACAGAGAATGAAATACTCAAATTCCCAACCAACTCACCTTTGGAAAAACTTCGAAGACCCAATGGATAATGGAGAACATATTCATTAATGGTGCTGGGAAAAGGCTGACCACATGCACAAGTTTGAAACAGGACCCTTAACTATCACCATATACATTAACTCAAATCATTTTACCAAAAAGATAACTGCACATGTGTTTTTTGCAACTCTAATCACAATTGCAAACAACATGGTACCAACCATGTTGCCCATCAAAGCTGGAATGGATAAAATAAATGTGGTATATACACAGAAGAACACAGTGGAATATTATGCAGCCATAAAAATGGACAGATATAAGGATTTTTCAGAACGTTTGATGGATAGGAGGTGGGAAGTTTTCATTGATTTATTACAGCAACAAACAAGAGAGTTCCATGTGTTCTCACTCATGAGCTGAACTTGATCACTGATAGTGCTGTAAGAAAGTGATTGGTAATCGTGGAACACTCTTTAGGGGAAGGGTGAGATTGGCAGTGGAGGGATACTGCTAAGAAAGCGAGGGGCATACATCATCAACCGGGGACCCTGCATAATCAATGTTTATATATCAAACTCTGAACTGTACCTCACGTTCTTTTAAAAATTAAAATTAATAGGTCTTCTAGCAGATGGCATGGGCTGTCAGGTCTGTGAAATCTTCTGCGAAAGAGAACACCCATAAAGACCCTAATTCTCTCCCAAGGACAGCAGACCCCATCTTCTGCAACCTGCTCTTCACAGGAAGCTCAGTTGCCACTGTCACTCATCGTCACTACTCAGATATCATGATGAACCGGGTGGCTCCTGCAGTTGCCTGGGTGGAACGGGAAGCTCCTGCAATTGCCAGGGTGGTACCAGGTGGCTACTGCAGTCGCCACTGTGGGACTAGGAGGCCACTGCAGTCATTCTCAGCTCATACCTGAAGCCACTCATGACGTCAGACTGTGAAGCTCACAAGCAGGATCTTCTGAGCTCCCCGTTGCCATCCCACACTCCTAGCTCAGAGAGAGGCCTGGGGAGCTCCACCAGTGAAGTTGCCACGGCAAGATGTGACCCGTAGCAGACTCACTCCCCTCTGGACTGTAGTGTGTGATAGCATCAACTGTTGGGGAACCAAGGGAGTAAACCTACATCCCCACTGCATGGACAGACTCCAAGGCAGTGGGAACTGGATTTCTGACAGTCATACAGCTGTTGTTGAACATCTGGATCTGCAGAGAAATTGTGAATCACAACTCCCCCCTTAATTAAATCCCAAAACTACAAAAAGATCTGCCCTCAACCCACAGTCCAATTCCAGAACTGAACAAAGCAAGAGGAAATGTATTAGGAAAAATAGGAGATTGAACAAACAGAAGTAAAAGAAACCCCTCCACCTCTGAATAACAGAATTAAAGAAGATGGAGAAGTGGAGGGAAGCGAAAAGCAGGGAGGGAAAAACCACAAAAATGAAGAAAACCCAAAAGAAGAACAAAGGGCTCACACAGACCCCTGGGAGGTCAGACACTGAGAAAACAGACTTTGGAACACAAACAATGAAGAGCCCCCAGAATGACTGGTCACAAGCAACAAACCAAGGCATCAAGGCATTAATAGAGAGAATTAAAAAAATTGAGGAGACACAAGAGGAAAATAGGAAGGAAGTGATGACAGAAATAACAGCAGTAAAAGAATACTGTGATGGTAATAAATAACAAACTAATTAGCATGGAAAGCAGAATTAGCCAAGCAGAAGAAAGAATCTCATAACTTGAAGATCAAAATACAGAACTAACCCAAACTGTCAAAATCATAGAAAAGAAGCTCAAAAAGTCAGAACAAAAACTTCAGGAGATGAATGATCACTTCAAGAGACCCAATCTAAGAGTAATTGACCTTCCTGAGGCAGAGAGAGAGAGTCAGAGGACACATTGGAACAAATATTCCATGAATTCCTCCAAGAAAACTTCCCTCATCTCATCACTGATGCAAAAATTCAAGCACAAGAAATTCAGAGAACCCCTGCAAGACAACAAATGAGAAGACCAACTCCCAGACACATAATAATTCGCCTAAACAAAGTAGGTATAAACAAAAAATCCTAAAGGCAGCAAGAGGAAAAGGCCAGACTACCTACCAGGGAAGACCAATTAGAATAGCAGCAGATTTATCCACAGAAACACTTCAGGCTAGGAGAGCCTGGAGCCCTATCTTCAAAGTTCTAAAAGATAAACAATTTCAACCAAGAATAATCTACCCAGCCAAACTAAGCTTCATTACTGAAGGAGAATTGAAATCTTTCCCAGATATCCAAACCCTAAAAACCTATGCAGCCACCACACC
>NW_006945110.1:0-3737 GCF_000164805.1 Carlito syrichta | reverse complement strand
CGAGGATTTTTCGAAGATGAGTTGGTTGAGAATTTGAGGATTTCATTCTCTGTCCTGGTCCATTGTCCTATGGACCTATTTATGTACAAATACCAGGCTGTGTTGATTACTGTAAACATATAGTAAAGTTTAAATCTGGAACTGTGATAGCTCCTAATTTGTTTCTTTTGATAAGATTCTTTTGGCTATTCATGATTTTTTTTGGTTTCGTGTGAATTCTTTAATGCAATTTCCAGGTCTGAGAAAAATGATGTTAACATAATGGTTATTTCATTGAATCTGTAGATTGAATAAAAGGCTAATTTTTACATTAAAAGAGGTAAAAAAAAAAAGTCAGGGAAACAAGCATGTCTAATTGTCATTTATGACATCAGCCTCAGAACTTGGACATCATAATGTGAGGGACCTTGACTTCTGAACAATCCTTAGGCTTCAAGCACATTTGTACAGTGCTCTGCCAAATGTGGTAGACATGGTGGATTTCATTCCCGAGAAGTGAAAAGAACCATGTGTTCACACGTATCCAAAAATTTCTCCAGGGATAAGAGACCATTCAAGAATCCTCTAAACGAGGTAGGCTTTTTTTTTTTTTTAAACAGTGTTTATTGAGGGGACTGAGAATCTCCCAAACTGGGAGGGGACCTGAGGGGGTTGTCCACGAGGTAGTCTTTTATTATTGTGGTAACCCAGTCCTGTTGGAGCTTTGTTATATCACAACCAAATAATATTTTAGCCCTATCTTTAGTTTAGAAACTTTTGAATGTTTTTAGTATTGTGTAACACCCTTTGAACAGTTTTCCCTACAGGATTTGAATATTGCTTCTGCTAAGATCATAATCCACTTTCCAGAATGTTCAATTATCTGAAATTATATACTAAAGCAGAGTCCAAATACTTACTACTTTGTAAATCTGCATGTTATTTTGGTTTATATATATTGACCCCCAAATTCTCTTTTCTGTGTGCCTCATTTTAAATGCTTGGTGTTTGAATGTCTCAGATTAATCGGATACTTTGTTGCAGAGTAGAGCATTATGTCTTAGGCAAAGAAAATACTAGGGGATTCAAAGTAAATACTCTTTGAAAAAATGTAAATTGGGTTGAAATATAAAGGGAATGTGATTTTATATTTCCTTCAAATATATAAAGGAAATTTTTCTCTAAGGATTACACATTTGTAACATTTAATCAAAATTAAAAAGGAGAAAATACAGAGTACACCGAAAATATACACAAATTTAAGAATGGAAAAAAGTGTATTAAATTACGATACTCTTTTGTTTTCTAAAATTTTTCAGATTTATTATGCATTCTGCTTTATGAATAGCACTTAGGTGCACTGAATCTCAAGGTTCAGTTTTCTAAGAATGATATAGATCTGGAATCTCAGTAAGTTTCAATTTAGGTATAATAAAACATTCAGAATTTATGTGAGAAACACTGCAGTTGTCAATTTTGAAGGCAGAATTATACCATGTATTCCAACGTATTAAAAGGAAAAGCAGTTTTCATTGGAGTATTATACAATTCTTAAAAAATCAATCCCTACTTAATGAACATTTCTAGGCCCAACCCTGAATTGTAACCAGTTTTAAAGTAACAAACAATAAAAAATAGAATAAATATCATTTGCATGTCTTACAGCTTTCATTTATTTATTTAATTAATTATATATTTATTTTTTTAAAAATGTGGGGTGAAATTTAGTTAGATATACAAACATTGATTATGCAGGGTCTCTGGTTGATTAGGTATTCCCTCCTTTCCTTAGCAGTATCCCTCCACTGCCAATCTGAGACCTCCACTTAAACGTTTTTCCACTACTGCCAATCACTTTCTTACAGCACTAGAAGTGATCAAGTTTAGCTCATGAGTGAGAACATATGAAGCTCTATTCTTTTTTTCTGGCATAAAACACTGAAAATGACCTGCCTCTTATCCATCAAACATTCTGCAAATTCCTTCTATCTATCCTTTTTTATGACTGCATAATATTCCACTGTGTATATACCACATTTATTTTATACATTCCAGCTTTGATGGGCAACATGGTTGGTACCATGTTTTTTTGCAAGTGTCATTAGAGCTGCAAAAAACATACTGGTGCAGGTATCTTTTTGGTAAAATGATTTGAGTTTCTCCAGGTATATTCTCTACAGGGGAATTACTGAGTCACATGGCAGGTCAATATCTTGTCCCTTTACAAACCTCTACACTGTTTTCCAAACATGTTGCTCTATTTTTCAGTCCACATACAATGTAGAAGCATTTATTTCTTCCCAAATCCTGACCTGTTTCTGTTATTGTTTGTTTTATAAATGATCGCCCATCTTATATGGGTAATGAGGTATTTCAAAGTGGTTTCATTTGTATATCCTGGAGGATGAGAGAGGCTGAGCAATTTTCTTTTGTCCGCTGGATGTTCGTATCTCTTCTTATGAAAAGTGTCCAATCACGTATGTTGCACAGTTTTCAAAGGGAATGTTTGCCTGATTTTTCTGAGTGTTTGAGTTTCCTGTAGATACTAGATGATATGCCTTTTTACAGATATATAGTTGGAGAATCATTTTTCCCATTCTTTTGGGTGTATCACTGCTCTTTTGATGGCTTCTTTTGTTTTTCAGAAGTATATTAATTTGATGTGTTCCACTTGTCTAACTTACTTCTTAAGGCATTGGTATTTAGGGCTCTGAAGAGGAATTAGTTTTTGGTTCCAGTTTCCCTAAAGGTGTCTCCTGCGTTTCCAGTTTCCCTAAAGGTGTCTCCTGCGTTTTCTAAGATTATTATAATTTGGTTTTTTACATTTAGGTCTTTGATCCATTTAGAGTTAATGTGTATGGTGATAGATAGTGGTTCTGTTTCAATATTGTGCATTTTTTCAGCCTTTTCCCAGCATCATTTACTGAATATGATCTCCATTACACAGTGGGTCTTGGAAGTTTTCTCAAAGATGAATGGGTTGGGAATTTGAGGATTTCATTCTTTCTCCTGATCCATTGGCCTATGGACCTATTCTTGTACCAGTACCAGGCTGTGTTGATTCCTGAAAACATATAGTAAGAGTTTGAAGTCTGGAACTGCGATAGCTCCTCCTTTGTTTCTTTTGATAAGATTCTTTTGGTTATTCATGATCCTTTACTGTTTTATATGAAATCTTTATTACAATATCCGGTCTGAGAAGAATGATGTTAACTTAATGGTTATTTCATTGAATCTGTAGATTGACTGAAAGGCTCATTTTTACATTAAAAGTGGTAAGTAAAGTCAGGGAAACAAGCATGTAAAATTTTCATTTATTACATCAGCCTCAGAACTTTGACATCATAATGGTAGGGACCTTGACTACTGATCAATCCTTAGGCTTCAAGCACTTTTGTACAGTGCTCTGCCAAATGTGGTAGACATGGTGGATTTCATTCCCCAAAATTGAAGAGTACAATGTGTTCATACGTTTCCAAAAATTTCTACAGGGATAAGTCACCATTAAAGAATCCTCTAAAGAGGTAGTCTTTTTTTTTTAAAGCAGTCATTATTGAGAGGACCGAGAAACTCCCAAACTGGGAGGGGACCTGAGGGGGTTACCCACAAGGTAGTCTTTTATTATTATGGTCTCAGAGTCCTGTTGGAGTTTGGTTATAGCACAATCAAATAATGTTTTAGCACTTTCTTTCGTTTAGAAACTTTTGGATGTTTTTAATATTGTGTAACAGCCTTTGAGTAGTTTTTCCTACAGGATG
>NW_006945109.1:0-2932 GCF_000164805.1 Carlito syrichta | reverse complement strand
AGGCTTCAAGCACATTTGTACAGTGCTCTGCCAAATGTGGTAGACATGGTGGATTTCATTCCCAAGAAGTGAAAAGAACCATGTGTTCACACGTATCCAAAAATTTCTCCAGGGATAAGAGACCATTCAAGAATCCTCTAAACGAGGTAGGCTTTTTTTTTTTTTTAAACAGTGTTTATTGAGGGGACTGAGAATCTCCCAAACTGGGAGGGGACCTGAGGGGGTTGTCCACGAGGTAGTCTTTTATTATTGTGGTAACCCAGTCCTGTTGGAGCTTTGTTATATCACAACCAAATAATATTTTAGCCCTATCTTTAGTTTAGAAACTTTTGAATGTTTTTAGTATTGTGTAACAGCCTTTGAGCAGTTTTCCCTACAGGATTTGAATATTGCTTCTGCTAAGATCATAATCCACTTTCCAGAATGTTCAATTATCTGAAATTATATACTAAAGCAGAGTCCAAATACTTACTACTTTGTAAATCTGCATGTTATTTTGGTTTATATATATTGACCCCCAAATTCTCTTTTCTGTGTGCCTCATTTTAAATGCTTGGTGTTTGAATGTCTCAGATTAATCGGATACTTTGTTGCAGAGTAGAGCATTATGTCTTAGGCAAAGAAAATACTAGGGGATTCAAAGTAAATACTCTTTGAAAAATGTAAATTGGGTTGAAATATAAAGGGAATGTGATTTTATATTTCCTTCAAATATATAAAGGAAATTTTTCTCTAAGGATTACACATTTGTAACATTTAATCAAAATTAAAAAGGAGAAAATACAGAGTACACCGAAAATATACACAAATTTAAGAATGGAAAAAAGTGTATTAAATTACGATACTCTTTTGTTTTCTAAAATTTTTCAGATTTATTATGCATTCTGCTTTATGAATAGCACTTAGGTGCACTGAATCTCAAGGTTCAGTTTTCTAAGAATGATATAGATCTGGAATCTCAGTAAGTTTCAATTTAGGTATAATAAAACATTCAGAATTTATGTGAGAAACACTGCAGTTGTCAATTTTGAAGGCAGAATTATACCATGTATTCCAACGTATTAAAAGGAAAAGCAGTTTTCATTGGAGTATTATACAATTCTTAAAAAATCAATCCCTACTTAATGAACATTTCTAGGCCCAACCCTGAATTGTAACCAGTTTTAAAGTAACAAACAATAAAAAATAGAATAAATATCATTTGCATGTCTTACAGCTTTCATTTATTTATTTAATTAATTATATATTTTATTTTTTTTAAAAATGTGGGGTGAAATTTAGTTAGATATACAAACATTGATTATGCAGGGTCTCTGGTTGATTAGGTATTCCCTCCTTTCCTTAGCAGTATCCCTCCACTGCCAATCTGAGACCTCCACTTAAACGTTTTTCCACTACTGCCAATCACTTTCTTACAGCACTAGAAGTGATCAAGTTTAGCTCATGAGTGAGAACATATGAAGCTCTATTCTTTTTTTCTGGCATAAAACACTGAAAATGACCTGCCTCTTATCCATCAAACATTCTGCAAATTCCTTCTATCTATCCTTTTTTATGACTGCATAATATTCCACTGTGTATATACCACATTTATTTTATACATTCCAGCTTTGATGGGCAACATGGTTGGTACCATGTTTTTTTGCAAGTGTCATTAGAGCTGCAAAAAACATACTGGTGCAGGTATCTTTTTGGTAAAATGATTTGAGTTTCTCCAGGTATATTCTCTACAGGGGAATTACTGAGTCACATGGCAGGTCAATATCTTGTCCCTTTACAAACCTCTACACTGTTTTCCAAACATGTTGCTCTATTTTTCAGTCCACATACAATGTAGAAGCATTTATTTCTTCCCAAATCCTGACCTGTTTCTGTTATTGTTTGTTTTATAAATGATCGCCCATCTTATATGGGTAATGAGGTATTTCAAAGTGGTTTCATTTGTATATCCTGGAGGATGAGAGAGGCTGAGCAATTTTCTTTTGTCCGCTGGATGTTCGTATCTCTTCTTATGAAAAGTGTCCAATCACGTATGTTGCACAGTTTTCAAAGGGAATGTTTGCCTGATTTTTCTGAGTGTTTGAGTTTCCTGTAGATACTAGATGATATGCCTTTTTACAGATATATAGTTGGAGAATCATTTTTCCATTCTTTTGGGTGTATCACTGCTCTTTTGATGGCTTCTTTTGTTTTTCAGAAGTATATTAATTTGATGTGTTCCACTTGTCTAACTTACTTCTTAAGGCATTGGTATTTAGGGCTCTGAAGAGGAATTAGTTTTTGGTTCCAGTTTCCCTAAAGGTGTCTCCTGCATTTCCAGTTTCCCTAAAGGTGTCTCCTGCGTTTTCTAAGATTATTATAATTTGGTTTTTTACATTTAGGTCTTTGATCCATTTAGAGTTAATGTGTATGGTGATAGATAGTGGTTCTGTTTCAATATTGTGCATTTTTTCAGCCTTTTCCCAGCATCATTTACTGAATATGATCTCCATTACACAGTGGGTCTTGGAAGTTTTCTCAAAGATGAATGGGTTGGGAATTTGAGGATTTCATTCTTTCTCCTGATCCATTGGCCTATGGACCTATTCTTGTACCAGTACCAGGCTGTGTTGATTCCTGAAAACATATAGTAAGAGTTTGAAGTCTGGAACTGCGATAGCTCCTCCTTTGTTTCTTTTGATAAGATTCTTTTGGTTATTCATGATCCTTTACTGTTTTATATGAAATCTTTATTACAATATCCGGTCTGAGAAGAATGATGTTAACTTAATGGTTATTTCATTGAATCTGTAGATTGACTGAAAGGCTCATTTTTACATTAAAAGTGGTAAGTAAAGTCAGGGAAACAAGCATGTCTGATTTTCATTTATTACATCAGCCTCAGAACTTTGACATCATAATGGTAGGGACCTTGACTACTGATCAATTCCTT
>NW_006945108.1:7302-10808 GCF_000164805.1 Carlito syrichta | reverse complement strand
AGGCTGAGTCACCGAGCCCGGCTCCACCTGTGTTTTTAACAGCAAACTCTTTTGCCTCAAAGCTTGCCACCCAGAAATGCCAACTCAGGAAAATACCAGGCTTGGAGGAATGTATAATGCTGCTGCCAAGATAATGCCAGTTCGGTGAAAATACACAGAAAGAAAAATGATGCCCCAGGACTACTAGTGAAAGTTTAAAAAGAGTTCCTGGTTTGGTGCTTGCCATGGTTTTGGTTGGTAGGAAAATAACCCTGCTGGGAAAGAGAAGGGACTGTGCTTACTGGCCCACCACTGAAAAGGCTGTGTTGGGTGCTGAGAACTCACTTCCACCAAGAACCGCTGAGTCAGGCAGGAGCATGGCCACCAGCAAGCACCTGAGGACGCAGCTGCAGTGGGGCTGAGACCGAGCTCGGCTCCCAGGCTCTTGGGTGAATGCATGTCAGGGGCACGAAGTTGAGTGGTGACACTAAAAATCAGTCAAAGACATTCATAGCATTAAAGACATCAAATATGGGATCAAATTTCTAAAATGCAAATAGAAAACAACTCAAGAACACATTGCTCCAGAGTAAAAGGCACTGAAAGAAAATTTAAAATGAAAAACACACAAAGAAGAAACCACACAAGCAGAAACTGCACCCACTATGAATCCGCACAGTCCCGTGTTTACAGCTGTCTGCCCAACCCAGTCCTACTATGCCTCAGTGGGCCTCCTGCAACTAGGCATCTCAGGAATGGGACCTGCATCATCCAAAATCTTGTTTCCTGACTTCTAAGACAGGTTAAGTTCACAGGTGTAGGTAGCTAATGCAGGCAACCCACTGCCCATTTGGAGACTGTAGCAGGGCTGCCAGCCAGGAACACCCAGCTGGACCCCATCTCCAAGGAACTGTGAGCTGGGCTCAACTGAAACTGTGACTCAGAAAATGCCAACCTAGTGCACGTCCCTCAAAAGGCTGTCAAACACTTGCATAGAGCGAGTAGCTTTGCAGGCCTCAGGAGAAAACTGGCTCTTTACAACACACAAGTATACCTAAAGCGAGATCAGTTATTTTGAAACCCTAAGTTGCTGAAACTAAAACACAGCAGGCATGGCTTCCTGATATTGGTCTCAACTAAATCCCGACTTGCAGGAACTAAGTAATTGCATCCACCGGTGCCCTTAGTATCGCATGTGTGGCTGAACTCGACTAGTTACTCTAAGAAATCCCTGAACTGAAACTTTCTCAGAATACGAAATCTTAAAAACAGGAATGAGAAGTTGTCAACAGGAATAAATCAATACATGTTCCACTTACATTATGTTGCTATGGCAGACAGATCACAATCAAGGCTGTATTCTAGCATGTAGGAGGTTTACAAATTCTGACAAAGCAGGCGAGGTTAACCAGGACTTACCAAACTTGCTAAATCCAACTGAGCATGATGAAGTAAGTGGTGGGACTCATAAACTTTGCTACACTCTGCATCCAAAGAAAGAGGTGGGGAGGACTAGTAGCCATGTTGCCCATCAGCAAGAAGTCTTAGGAACAGGCAATCTATACCGTTGTATTGACAGAGGTAATCGTGCAACTCTTCCATAAAAAACACAAAGACTTGAAAACTGGACATTTTTCAAGACTGCACTTAAAATTCCTGAATTTAAAACACAATGAAATGCTATACATAAAAATCAAAGGCAGTCCAGGTGCAGTGGTTCAAGCCTGTAAACCCAACACTTTCAGAGGCGGAGGCTAGAAGATTGCCTGAGGCCACAGGTTCCAGACCTGCTTGGTAACTTGGGAAGACCTCATCTCAAATTATTATTATTTTATTTAGCCAGGTGTAGTAGCTTGCGCCTGTAGTTCGGGCTACTTGGAAGGCTAAGGCAGAAGGATAGCCTGAGCCCAACATGTTGATGATGAGGTGGCTGTAAGTGTGCCACTGCACTCCAGCCTGGGTGATGGAGTGAGACTCTGACTCAAAAAACAAACAAACAAAACCAAACAAAAAACAAAGGCAGATGTAAACATGAAAATAAAGTTAGCTAAATTTAAATTTTAAAAACATCATAAAACACAAATGATGTGAAATAAAATTATTTACAAAAGCACCATATATACCAAAACACAAACACAGGAAGCAAATGGGTAGAAAAACCAACAATTTGAAAAATCATATGACAAGATTAAGATATACATTTGAAAAACCAAATCCATTTAGAGTGAATTTGTTTTTATTAATAAGGAGATTGGCGGCACTCGGAAAGGCGCTAGCTGCCTGAGGTCTCCTATCCTGACGCCTGTCGGGGAGGTAGGGCAGACTGGCCAAAGGGAGCAGCTGAGGCTGATCAGTCTGCTTTCTCCATGTCTACCTCAGGTTAAAGAACCCAGGTGAGCTGAGCGACACATGGCCCCAAGGTGCTCTGTGTTCTGGGCAGAGTCCATGTTGACGGTAGAAGCCGCGCAACCGCCATGGAGCTTGGAGAGAGTTTCCCATCCCAGTTGGCCAGTGAGCTCTCTCCTGGGACTCGGGGAAGGGTATGGCCACGCCCATGGCCTTCCTGGTTCAGGATGGACTGAGAGGGGTCCTGGCACTACCTATAGGCAATCCCAAATCTGCCTTGGCACAGCCCGGAAGTGTTGCTCCATTGCTCAAGCCTCTGACCAGGAGGGCGCCAGCCTTTGTGCAGCTTGACCAAAGCCTCAACCTGAGAATTTGTGCTCCCCAGAGCCCATAGGCAGAAGGCAACCAGGGATCTGAAAACTCAAGGCCACACATGCGAGAAAATAGGTAGGCAAGCGAAACACGATAGCATTTCAGAGAGAACCCGAACAAATAGTAATTCCGACAGAAGAACAACGAGAAATAAAACTGACACTAAGTAAACCTTACATAGAACTGACCTTGTGAAACGCAGGGATCAAGAGCGCTTCAGGGATCAAGAAGCCATCTGTGCCTGAGAAGTGAGCATTGTTGCCACCGAAGTGCCATCTGCCAGGGCTCTGAACTACTGACGAGCTTGCAGACCAGGAGCATGGTCCTGGCGGCTGGTCTCAGCGTGCGCTGGCACCAGCATATCGTGCAGGTGTTGCCCACCAAATACCGTTTGGACATGATCCACGTAGTTAACCCAGAGAGACTAAGGACTCTGAGGGAGGAGCGGTGCTTCCACCCAGAAGCCCCAGGCTTGCAGGATGAACTGCCCCAGTTTAAATACCTCTTGTGACAGAAAAGTGCCAGATGAAGGAATAGGGGATTATGAGGGGATGCAGCTGCTCTGAGTGATTGATCTCCATGTAGACGCGCCCAAGGAGGTCCTGGATCACACAGGGGGCCCGAATGGACCGCGTATTGGGCATTAAGAACAAAGTGACCCAGAGACCCAGGCTCTGCGCTGCTGGAGACGATCTAACTGGAGCGCCGGGCACTGCGACCATGACACTGGAACTGGCGGTCCAACTGCAGAGAAGGTGACTGCACAGAGTGTCTGGAAATTGTGCAGCGCAACAAATGGGGACACAACC
>NW_006945108.1:0-6808 GCF_000164805.1 Carlito syrichta | reverse complement strand
TCCTTACAATTGTAGTTTTTCTCGTTGTGTATACATGAGGAGCTGTGTCTGAACATTACTGCTCTCCAGACCTGATGAGCAAAGCGGTTGAGGTCGTGCCACCATTTCCAGTGTTTTTCACAGACTCCTATCCCGTCTTGTGTGATTCTATGCCATCAATTCTTAGTTCTTCCCTTTTGCTCTGCTTTTCTTACTACTAATGAGATTCTTCCAGTCGTCTGTTTCAGGAGCAAATGATGAACAAGGCATGGGAGACTGCAGAGAAAGCACCAGACTTTGAGGTCGGGGCCAGTCTGCATTTTCTGTTTCTTTCTGTGCTTTGAGTTCAGGACTAACTCCTCTCTCCCCTCCCTCCATTACCCCCACACCCTCTAAAGGGCACACTCTTCCCAGGTCAGAGTTGCTGTTTTTGGTATGTGAGACTGGAAATGCACATGATGGGTTTGCCTAAAGGGTCAGGGCCCCAGGGAGGCAGAAGGTGTGGGCGAGTGGGTGTGTCTGGAAATAAATGAGGAGCAATTGGTGTTTGATTGCTAGAAAATTGAGGGAGCGGAAGAGAAATGGGAAGGTGAAGTTACCCCAGGATCCTGAGCTGGACTCAGGGAGATTAAGGGTCAGGGGGAGCCATCAAGAGTGTTTTCAGGGCCCAGTGGTGAACTCAGGGTTATTGTTCCTTTGTTTGTGGGCTGTCATGGTGACTCTGTGGGTAGGCGAGTTGGACCACTGTCCACACAGGTCACAGGGAGCCCCTCTGCACAGGTGATGCCAACTCCCTCTGTGCTCTCAGACGAAGATGCTTCCAAGTGGCCAATCTCAGTCTGGGTCCTCGTACCCCCTCAGGATTCCCACTAATCCCCTCATTCCCCCATCACCTACCCAGGATTTGTGCATCCAACAGTCACACCAGAAACATCTGTGGAAGAATTTTGCCTTGGTGAACCACAGTATTTTTTAGGGTAGCTCAGAGATGATTTACCCAGAATACACCGTGGCTACCATCTCAGGGGTCTAACTTGTGCAAAGGAGGAGGCATCATGGGAGCGAACGCCATTGGCTGAGGATCATGAACTGGAGGGTTAAGTCCAGATTTTACCACTTCTCAGAGCCAGGGACAAAAGGTGCAGCCAGGCTATGGGGTTCCCGGCCACTACAAGTCACCTCTGCCTCCAGAAAACTTGGGGATGCAGGACAGTGAGTGCCAGGGCTCTGCAGCAAGGGAACTCTGGAGAGGGTCTCTGACATCAGAATTGTGAGGTTCTAGTCATCTGCCTGAGAACCAGGGCATAAAGAGCCAGGATTTCTGAGGGGCAGCACGTTGACTGGGCTTCTTGGAGGTGACTGTGTAGGCCAATACTATAGGCGCCTGTGGCTCTCCCTGGGTCTCGGGCATTGAGTCTTCATCCAGAACTCAGCAGTCAGCACCATGATGGCATGCAAGGTGCTGTCACTCTGGCAGGGACAGGAATGTTGCTCCCTGGCACTGGGGTTCAGAGCGAAGAGGTTCCGCACTGAAACAGAACATTCCCGCCAGGTTGTCTTTGGGTCCCTGCTGCTGGCTCTGTGGAACCATGGGTCTCCCTCACTGCGGTTTGGAAGTACGTCACATCTTTCACTTACAGTTTAGGTGGCAAAGAGAATGGCATCCACAAAATTGCAGACCATTGGTTTTTCTCCTCTTCTGCTTGAGTAGGTGGTTCTATGTTGAGGGAGGAGATCTGGGTAGTGACCTGAAGCCTGGAAGTTAATTGCTGCATAGGAGGACTCTCCCCATGTGTCAAAACCACTTTGTCCCATCCTGAAGGAAGTTGACCCCCTAGTGAAGAGATTGGATTAGGGATGGAAAACCCCAAAGAACTCCTGACAAGAAAGTGAGAAGCTCTTGTGGATGACAGCCAGCTCTAAATACTTGATTCTGGAATGAAAAATGCCCCAAATGATAATATTGCAGCAGTGAATGACACCCAGGTTTGGGGAAAGAGGTATGTGTGCATGTGAAAAAACTTGTGTGTATGGCAGTTATGAGGCAATGTTGGGATGATAAAGAATGGGACGAAACTGAAAGGAGATTTGGGAGAAAGCTGAGGCTGGTCAGGGAAAGCGGACCAATCCTTAACAAGAAAAGGCTAACTTCACATTCTTGGTAGGAACCAAAACAGCATCAATTGTTCTGTTTCCTTCTACGGAGGAAAATCAAACCCAAGTAATTAACTACATTCAAACTTCACTCAAACTCCTGGGTTCAAGCAATCCTCCTGCCTTGACCTCCCAAGAACTGGGATTAGAGGCTTGAGCCACCATGCCCGGCCTAGTATTTTTATTTATAAAAACAGGGTCTTGCTGTGTTGCCCAGGCCAGTCTTGAATGCTAAGGATCAAGGAATCTCTCATCTCAGCCTTCCAAAGTACTGAGATTACAAGGGTGTGCCATGGTGTCCAGCCAGAACTTGAGACGAGGCATGGATGCTTACCAGCATTTTAGGAGGCAGAGGTGGGAGGGTTGTTTGTGCCCAGGAATTGAGGCAGTACTGAACAATGATCATTTCACTGCACATCAGGGTGGACAAGAGAGTCAAAAAAGTAAATAAATAAAAACCTCTGAGCTAGGTCCCTGCTCCCTTTCTACTTCAGGCCCAACTGTGAAACTTCTAGTCTTGATTTACCCAACTTAATTAATCAAGTCCACAAGTGCAGAATAAGGAAAATGTTTTAATCCTTGTGTGCAATTTCAACAGAAGAACCACAACAAGTTTGAGTAGGTCTCAAAGAAGATTTATTTAGTATATTATTTAGTACATGGAAAGGGTCTTTCTAATTGAAATATATTTCTGGTAATTCAATAAAGCAAAAGAAGGAGTGATCACATCAGAGAGGTTCTTGTGCATGCAGGTTACAGTTTCAGTATAAAAGGCCACAGGGACAGTTTGACGACGCCCAGTAGGCTGTCTCAGACTCCTTCCAGGGCATTGGTTGAAGATGGTGGTGCTGTGGGCCAGGAGCAAGTCTGGGATTCCACTCCTTTGTGGTTCCTTCATATTGAAACTTGGTTTTCATCAGTTTCTGGAGGCATTCTGGGCTCAGGGAGGTGCTCTAGGTGTCTGTCTGTCCACCTACCCAAGTGGTGGCACCTCCTGGCTGGTTCCAACCCATAGGACTTCTCCTGTGGTAGTGTCTACCTCTTGTTGAGGTGACTGGAGTTCCTTCATGGTTTCATCCATTGGCTCCTGGTTATTGATTCTCAGCAGTGTTTTTAACCCTTCTCAACTTCTAAGAACAGTTCCAGCTCAGCATCCTGAAAGCGTCTGCGGCCATATCCCCACAGAGCTGAGTTGGCAGGAGTGGTGGTTCCTCCCACCAAAGTTATTGAGTGCCCAGTTCTGCTCTTGATTCAGACCTTGTGGCATTTAGGTCTCTGGACATATCTGCCTCCACAACCACTCTTCCAAGGTTGACAGACGGAATTTCATAGTTCAGCCTCCTAACTTTACCAGGCCTAGCCAAGTAGCTAATCTAGGGAAAGGGTGGATGACTCAGTCCATTGCTGACTGCACTTTTATAGTATTCTGTCTTGTATAGAAAGTGAGATACAAAACCTAATTATGTGGGGTTACACTTGTTTTCTTTGTAAATTGCTTCAGTTTCTGATAGGATTATGATGGATATCTTATCATTCTGAAAGAACTATTGGGATTCCTTGGGTTTTGATTGAATCGTGCAATGGGAGGGTAGATAGACGAAAAGCCCTATTATTGGCAGTTTTCATTCTAAGGGCAGAGTCTCTGTTTCAGACAAACCTAGACACATTATATTAATATATCTAGTTATCTTCCAGTATCTGAGAGATGCTGCCTTGCTTTAGACATGGGACTCAGTCCGTTTGGACCATAGTCCAAGATCATAAATGTTGGAGATGGACAGAAACCCTAGGCTCTCAAGAAATCATATAAGGTAGGGAAATTAGTGAAGGAGTAATTAGGTTGGACTGAGAAAAGGAGAGTCCTTTGCCCACTTAAAATTGTATTTTTTCTTTTTTTGTCTGGGTTATGTTCATCAAATGGACATTTCATCTTGCTACGGTTTTCATACCTAAGGGCAAATGGGTTGAGTTAATGTCGGAGTTTCAATAGCATTTTCTATGATATCCTTATTTTTAAATGTAATTATATGCATACTATTGTTTGTTACTCTCCTTTGTCTGCTCTCCCTGTTTCCACTGTCCTCCCATTAGTATTTTATTTAAAGGTGTATTTCCCCCTAGTATTGGTATTTATTTAATTATGTATCTAGATGTAAAGAGACTTTTATCTGCTTTATTTAGGTATGATTGATATAAAATTGTATATATTTAATTTGTACAACCTGATTATATGGTATGCACTGTGAAATTATTACCAATATCAAGTTAGTTTAATACCATCACATCACACAGCTAACCTCTCATTTTTGTGGTGAGAACACTTAAAACTACTCTCTTATCAGATTTTAAGTCTACAGCATATTACTGAAGTACAGTCACCATGCTGTACATTAGTTTCCTAGAACTTTTTTACATAACTGAAAGTTTGTACTTTTGACTAACATCTCACTGTTACCCTCATCCTCAGCCAATGGCAACCGCCATTCTACTTTTTCAATAAGTTTGACTTTTCTAGATTTGACATATAAGTAAAATCATGCAATATTTGCCTTTTATATCTAACATAACATCCTTCATGTTCATCCATGTTGTTGAAAATACAGGATTTCTCTTTGTAAAACTTTGTGAAGACTGAGTGGTATTCCATTTTTTATATATATCGTATTTTCTTTATCCTGTGTTCATCCATGAACTTTAGGTTTTTTTTTAATCTTGGCTATTATTAGTAATGCTACTGTGAATATGGGAATTTAGATAGCTCTGCAAGATCTTGATTTCAATTCTAGTCGATATATACCCTAGAGTAGGCTTGTTGGATCATATAGTAGTTTTAATTTTTATTTTTTGAGAAATTTTCATAATGTTTTTCTTTAATCACTGTATCAGTTTCCATTTCACCAACAGTGTAAAGTGTATAAGTGTTCTTTTTTTTCCACATCTTTGACAGCACTTGTTATCTTTTGACTTGTTTATAATAGTCATTCTTTAACAGTATTTTTTTTTGTGTCAGTTAATATGAAGGTTAATTTTAGGTGTCATCCCGACTGACTTGAGGAGTATGTAGAGAACTGGTAAAGTATCATTTCTGGGTGTTTCTTGAGGATGTTTCCAGTGGAAAGTAGCATGTGATTCATTGGATTGAGTGGAGACGATCTGCTCTCAATGTGGGCTGGCATCATCCAGCCAGCTGTGGGTTCAATACAAAAATGCAACTTCTGTCTCCTAGAGCTGGGATATGCTCTTCTCTTGACCTTGGACATCGGAATTCCAGGCTTTCTAGCTTTTGTTCTCTAGGACTTTACCCCATGGCATTCAGGTTCTCAAACCTTTGATATTGAACTGAGAATTTCACCATCAGCTTCCCTTGTTCTGAGACCTTCACATTTGTCTGAGCCACGCTACCAGCATCTCACCTCCCCGGTTTGTAGATTGCCTGTCCTGGGATTTCTCAGCCTCTACAGTCACATGAGCCAGTTTCCCTAATATGTCTCCTCTCATATATCTATATAGCTATATCTATATCATCTATATCTATGTCATCTATTCCATATCTATAGTTGTATCTATTTCCTAATTGTTCTTTCTTGAAAGTCCTAACACAATTAGTCTTATAGTAAGTAATTAAACAGTTATTTGCATATAATTTTAATTTACATTTAAAGTATCAGGATATAGGTCTTGCATTAGTCAATATTTTTCACTTATCTGGCATACTAGCCTCTGATGAGCCTCTGACACACTTAACTTCCCTTCTGTCCTATAGTGGACACTCAGATAGACATTGGTCACCACCACAATACATAATAGTCCTTATGGACCTGTGTGAGTTTTCTAGAATATGTATCAATGAGCAGAATAGGACCATATTTAAACTTAATTTTACTGATATTGCCAGATTGTTCTTTCTTTAGGAAGAATGTTGCATTTACTTTCCCACAAAAGAGGCTGTGGTGATATTCTATGTGTGCATTCCTCAGAAACACGTGGAATTGCTCAGTATTCCAATGCTTATCAGGGGCTGTGTGCTTCTAGAGAAAGTGGATATGTTAGTAGCTCCCCTGTTGGGAGCCGGCCTTGGAGGTCCACCTGATTGACAGGGTCCTGGTGGGCCGAAGACCCTGGGCTGCAGGGCAAGCCCGGGAAGCTGAGGCCCTTCTGTCTTCCACCTTTGCTGTTTGGTACCACCGAAGAAATTCTTTGCAGTCGTGGAAGAAGAAAATGGCATGTTTATGTGAAGTACTCACAGCTAACCTGAGAATGTCGTGGTTCATTTTTCCATTTTCCCACTATGCCGCTTGGCCTTTTCCACATATGCAAGGGTTAAACTCTGAAGCACACCAAGAATGCTTTCTTTCACTTGGTTATAAGTTACTAGATATTGCTTAAGTAATAAATGATATAAGTATATTCACTCCTTATTTTATTTAGAATTATGCAGTTTAGTGTTTAGACATAAGGTTTTATAGAAGCACAAGTTTATAGTAAGTTCATTATGAATTCATTATAAGTTCTAACACTTATGTAGGAGTTATGTAGGTGATTTATAACACTGTCTTCACAGACTTAGGGTAAAGATTAATCATTAAGGTTTTTACTTAATTCTTTAGTTAAATTTTAAGTAAAAGTTTATAGAGTGGGTTTTCACTAAATTCATAATATACTAATTAGACACTTG
>NW_006945107.1:0-4281 GCF_000164805.1 Carlito syrichta | reverse complement strand
TTTTACAGTTTTCATTTATTTGTTTAATTGTTTATTTATTTATTTATTTTAATTTTTAAAAAAATGTGGGATACAATTCAGAGTTAGATATATAAACATTGATTATTCAGGGTCCCTGGTTGATGAGGTATGCCCCTCGCTACCTTAACAGTATCCCTCCACTGCCATTCTCACCCCTCCCTAAAACAGTTTCACACGACTACCCATCACTTTCTTACAGCACTCTAGGTGATCAAGTTCAGCTTATAAGTGAGAACCTACGGAGATCTCTTCTTGTTTCTGTGATAAATCGCTGAATATGACCTACCTCATATTCTTCTGCAAAATCCTTATATCTGTCCATTATTTTTGTGGCTGCATAATATTCCACTGTATATATACCACATTTATTTTATCCACTCCAGCTTTGATGCGCAACATTGTTTGTACCATGTTTTTTGCAACTGTGATTAGAGTTGAAAGAAACATACTTATGCAGGTATCTTTTCGGTAAAATGATTTGAGTTCCTCCAAAGTAAATTACCGTGTCACGTGGGAGGTCAATATCTTGTCACTTTAGAAACCATCACACACTTTTCCAAAGGTGTTGCTCTACTTTTCAGTCCATATGTAGTGTAGAAGAACTTATTTTTTTCCAAATCCTTACCAGCCTCTGTTATTGTTTGTTTCATTAATGATGGCCAGTCTTACAGGGAGTATGTGGTATTTCAAAGTGGTCTCATTTTAATTTCTTTGAGGATGAGTGAGGGTGAGGAATTTTCGTGTGTCTGCTGGCTGCCTGTATCTCTTCTTATGAAAGTGACCAATCACGGATTTGGCCCACCTTTCCAGGGAATATTTTTCTGATATTTCTGATTTTTTGAGTTTCTTGTAGATCCTAGATGTTATTTTTTTACAGATATATAGGAGGAGAATCCTTTTTCCAATTCTGTTAGTTGTATTCCTGCTCTTCTGATGGTTTCTTTTCTTTTGCATAAGTATATTAATTTGATGAGATCCCACTTGTCTAACTAAGTTTTTATGGTATGGGTATTTAGGGCTCTGAAGAGGAATTAGTTTCTGATTCCAGTTTCCCTAATGGTGTGCCCTGCATCTTCTAAGATTATTATATTTTGATGTTTTACGTTTAGGCCTTTGGTCCATTTAGAGTTAATGTGCATGGTGATAAATAGGGGTCTTTTTTCAATCTTGTGCATGTTTTCAGCCTTTTCCCATCACCATTTACTGAATATATTTTCCATTACCCAGTGGGTCTTGGAAGTTTCTTCCAAGATGAGTTTGTTGAGAATTTGAGTATTTCATTCTCTGTCCTGATCCATTGGCCTATGGACCTATTCTTGTACCAATACTAGGCTGTGTCGATTACTGTATACATATAATAATGTTTGAAAGTCTGGAACAGTGATAGTGCCTGCTTTATTTTTTTGATAAGATTTTTTTGGGCTATTCTTGATTGTTTATGGTTTCATATGAATTATTTATTTATTTATTTATTTGAGTTAGAGTCTCACTCTGTGCCCTGACTGGAGTGCAGTGGCTGCTCCCAGCTACCTCAGCCTTGACCTGCTGGGCTACAGCGAACCTTCCACCTCAGCCTTCCAAGTAGCCTGAATGACAGACATGCGCTACCATGCTCTTCTGATTTTTTATTTATTGTTTCAATGAGGTCTCTCTGCCCAGGCGGGCTTTGAACCCACAGGGTCAGGCATTGCACTCACCTCAGTCTCCCAAATTTCCGGGATTACAGGCTGAGCCAACGAGCCCGGCTCATATGAATTCTTTATTGTACTTTCCAGATCTGAGAAGAATGATGTTAACTCAATGGTTATTTCATTGAATCTGTAGATTGCCTAAAAGGATAATTTTTACATTAAATAGGTAAGCAAATCAGGGAAACAAGCATGTCAAATTGTCATTGATGACATCAGATCAGAAATTTGACATCATACTGGGAGTGACCTTGACTACTGAGCAATCCTTAGGCTTCAAGGTCTTGTGTACCATGCTCTGCCAAATGCAATAGACATGGTGGATTTCATTCCCAAGAAATGAGGAAAACCATGTGTTCACACCTATCTAAAAACTTCTCCAGGGAGAAGTGACCATTCAAGAATTCTCTAAACGAGGCAGCCCTTTTTTTGTAAAGCAGTATTTATTGAGAGGACTGAGAAACACCCACACTGGGAGGGGACCTGAGGGGGTTGCCCACGAGGTAGCCTTTTATTATATAGTCTCCGAATTCTGTTGGAGCTTGGTTATAGCACAACCACATACTATTTCAAACTTTCTTTAGTTTAGAAATTTTTGGATGTTTTTTTGTATTATGTAACAGCCTTTGATCCGTTTTTCTAACAGTATTTGAACATTGCTTTAGCTAAGCTCATCATCAATTTTTCAGAAATTTCATTTATCTAAATTTTTATATTAGTGAGGAGCCCAAATACTTACTACTTTGTAAATTTTCATGTTATTTTTGTTTATGTTTATTGGGCCCCATATTCTCTCTTTTCTGTGTGCCTGATTTTAAATGCTTGGTGATTAAAAGTATCAGATTAATTGGATAGTTTGTTGCAGAGTACAGCATTACGTCTTAGGTAGAGAAAATACTAGGGGATTCAATGGAAATACTCTTTTAAAAATATAAATTGGGTTAAAATATAAAGGATATGTGATTTATATTATCTTCAAATATATAAGGGAAACTTTTCTCTAAGGGTTTCATATCTGTAACATTTAAAAAAATTAATGAGTAGAAAATGCAGAGTGCACCAATAAAATGTACACAAATATTCAGAATGGAAAAAGCTGTATTAAAATACGATACTGTTTTATTTTCTAAAATTTTTAAGATTTATTAGACATTCTGCCTTTGGAATAGCACTTAGGTACACTGAATTCAAGGTTCATTTATCTAAGAATGATATAGAACTGGAATCTCAACAAGTTTCTATTTAAGCAAAATAAAACATTCAGGATTTTAGTAAGAATCATTGTAGTTGTCAATTTTGAAGGGAGAATTATACCATGTATTCTAACTTATTAAAAGGAAAAGGAGTTATCATTGGAGTATTATACACTTCTAAAAAAATCAATCCCAGCATAATGAACATTTGTAGGTCCAACCCTGAATTGTAACCATATTTAAAGTAAAAAAAGTAAAAAAAAAAAATAGAGTAAACAAATAAAGTCAGTTTCATATTTTACAGCTTTCATTTATTTATTTAATTATTATTTATTTATTTATTTTGATTTTTTAAAAAATGTCGGATACAATTCCGAGTTAGATATACAATCATTGATTATGCAGGATACTTTACTGATGAGGTATTTCCCTGGCTTCCTTAGCAGTATCCCTCCACTGCCAATCTCACCACTCCCCCTAAACCGTTTTCCACGACTGACAATCACTGTTTTATAGCACTATAAATAATCAAGTTCTACTCATGAGTGAGAACATACAGAACTCTGTTCTTTGTTTCTGTGGTAAATCAATGAAAATGACCTATCTCATAAACATCAAACGTTCTGCAAAATCCTTATATCTGTTCTTTTTTATGGCTGCATAATATTCCACTGTGTATACACCACATTTATATATCCATTCCAGCTTTGATGGGCAACATGGTTGATACCATCTTTTTTCAATTGTGGTTAGAACTGCAAGAAACATTCTTGTCTAGGTATCTTTTCGGTAACATAATTTGAGATCCTCCAGGTATATTCTTTACAAGGGAATTACTGAGTCACATGGTAGGCAGATACATTGCTCAACTTTTCAATCCACATGCAGTGTAGAAGAATTTATTTTTCCCAACTCCTTACCAACCTGTGTTATTGTTTGTTTTATTAATGATGGCCAGTCTTACACGTGGTTTGTGGCATTTCAAAGTGGTCTCATTTGCATTTCTTTGATGATGAGTGAGGCTGAGCAATTGTCATGTGTCTTCTGGCTGTCCGTATCTCTTCTTATGAAAAGTGTCCAATCATCTATTTTGCACACCTTTCAAAGGGAATGTTTGTCCGATTTTTCTGATTGTTTGAGTTTCTTGTAGATCCTAGATGTTATGCTTTTTTACAGATATATAGCTGGAGAATCGTTCTTCCCATTATGTTGGCTGTATCCCTTCGCTTCTGATGCTTTTTTTCTTTTGCAGATGTACATTAATTTGAAGAGATCCCACTTGTCTAACTTACTTCTCATGGCATGGGTATTTAGGGTTCTGAAGAGGAATTAGTTTCCGGTTCCAGTTTCCATAATGGCGTCTACTGTGTTTTCTAAGA
>NW_006945106.1:0-5404 GCF_000164805.1 Carlito syrichta | reverse complement strand
GCGACTGCAGTAGCCACCTGGTACCACCCTGGCAATTGCAGGAGCTTCCCGTTCCACCCAGGCAACTGCAGGAGCCACCCGGTTCATCATGATATCTGAGTAGTGACGATGAGTGACAGTGGCAACTGAGCTTCCTGTGAAGAGCAGGTTGCAGAAGATGGGGTCTGCTGTCCTTGGGAGAGAATTAGGGTCTTTATGGGTGTTCTCTTTCGCAGAAGATTTCACAGACCCTGACAGCCCATTGCCATCTTGCTAGAAGACCTATTAATTTTAATTTTTAAAAGAACGTGAGGTACAGTTCAGAGTTTGATATATAAACATTGATTATGCAGGGTCCCTGGTTGATGATGTATGCCCCTCGCTTTCTTAGCAGTATCCCTCCACTGCCAATCTCACCCTTCCCCTAAAGAGTGTTCCACGATTACCAATCACTTTCTTACAGCACTATCAGTGATCAAGTTCAGCTCATGAGTGAGAACACATGGAACTCTCTTGTTTGTTGCTGTAATAAATCAATGAAAACTTCCCACCTCCTATCCATCAAAATTTCTGAAAAATCCTTATATCTGTCCATTTTTATGGCTGCATAATATTCCACTGTGTTCTTCTGTGTATATACCACATTTATTTTATCCATTCCAGCTTTGATGGGCAACATGGTTGGTACCATGTTGTTTGCAATTGTGATTAGAGTTGCAAAAAGTATATTTGTGCAGGTATCTTTTTGGTAAAATGATTTGAGTTCCTCCGGGTATATTCTCTACAGGAGAATTACTGAGCCACATGGTAGGTCAATATCTTGTCCCTTTAGAAAACACCACACTCTTTTCCAAAGATGTTGCTCTACTTTTCAGTTCACATGCAGAGTAGAAGCTTTTATATTTTCCCAAATCCTTACCAACCTCTGTTACTGTTTGTTTTATTAGTGATGGCCAGTCATACAGGGTGTATGTGGTATTGCAAAGTGGTCTCATTTGCATTTCTTTGATGATGAGTGAGGCTGAGCAATTTTCATGTGTTTGCTGGCTGCCCATATCTCTTCTTATGAAAAGTGTCCAATCATGTATTTTGTACACTTTTCAAAGGGAATGTTTGTCTGATTTTTCTGAGTGTTTGAGTTTCTTGTAGATCCTAGATGATAAGCTTTTTTTTACAGAAATATAGTTGGAGAAACGTTTTTCCCACTTGGTTGGCTGCATCCGTGTTCTTCTGATGGTTTCTTTTGCTTTGCCAAAGTATATTAATCTGATGAGATCCCACTTGTCTAACTTACTTCTTATGGCATGGGTATTTAGGGTTCTGAAGAAGAATTAGTTTCCAGTTCCAGTTTCCATAACGGTGTCTCCTGTGTTTTCTAAGATTATTATAGTGTGGTGTTTTACGTTTAGGTCTTTGATTCATTTAGAGTTAATGTGTATGGTGATAGTTAAGGGTCCTGTTTCAAACTTGTGCATGTGGTCAGCCTTTTCCCAGCACCATTAATGAATATGTTCTCCATTATCCATTGGGTCTTCGAGGTTTTTCCAAAGGGTGAGTTGGTTGAGAATTTGAGTATTTCATTCTCTGTTCTGATCCATTGGGTAGGGACATATTCTTTTACCAATACCAGACTGTGTTGATTACTGTAAACATATAGTAAAATTTGAAGTCTGGAACAGTGATACCTCCTGCTTTGTTTCTTTTGATAAGATTCTTTTAGCTATTCTTGATTGTTTTTGGTTTCCTATGAATTTTTCTTTTTTGAGTTAGATTCTCACTCTTTCACCAAGATGGAGTGCATTGGCTGCTCCCAGCCACCACAGCCTCGATGTGCTGGGCTCCGTCGATCATTCGCCTCCGCTTTCCAAGTAGCCTGAATTACAAGCATGCGCTACCACGCCCGTCTGATTTATTGATTTATTGTAGAGATGAGGTGTTCCTGCCCAGGTGTGCCTTGAACCTGAGGTCTCAGGCAATCCATTCATCTCAGCTTCCCAAATGCGCATGATTACAGGCTGAGCCACAGAGTCTGGCTCATATGAATTCTTTATTGTAATTTCCAGGTCTGAGAAGAATGATCTTAATTTAATAGTTATTGAATCTGTAGATTGCCTAAAAGGCTAATTTTTGCATTAAAGAGGAAAGTAAAATCAGGGAAACAAGCATATCAAATTGTCATTTATGACATCAGCCTCAGAACTTTGACATCATAGTGGAAGGGACCTTGACTACTGAGCAATCCTTAGGATTCAATGGCTTGTGTACTGTGCTTTGCCATATGTGGCAGATATGGTGAATTTCATATCCAAGAAGTGAAGAAAACCATGTGTTCACACCTATCCAAAAGCTTCTCCAGGGATTAGAGACCATTCAAGAATCCACTAAATGAGGTAGTTTTTTTTGTAAAGTAGTATTTATTGAGAGGATAGAGAAACTCCCACACTGGGAGAGGACCTGGGGGGTTGCCCACGAGGTAGTCTTTTGTTATTATGGCCATCAAATCCTGTTGGAACTTGGTTATAGCACAACCACATAGTATTTTAGCACTTTCTTTAGTTTAAAAACTTTTGAATGTTTTTAGTATTATGTAACAGCCTTTGAGCCAATTTTCTAACGTATTTGAACATCGCTTTAGCTAGATCATTGTCAATTTTGCAGAAGTGTCAATTATTTAAATTTTTATACTAATGAGGAGTCCAAATACTTACTACTTTGTAAATCTCCATGTTATTTTGGTTTATATATTTTGGGTGCCAAGTTCTCGTTTTTCTGTGTGCCTGATTTTAAATGCTTGGTGATAAAAAGTATCAGAGTAATCAGAGACTTTGTTGCAGACTACAGCATTATGTCTTTGGTAGAGAAAATACAAGGGACTCAATGGAAATACTCTTTTAAAAGTATAAATTGGGTTAAAATATAAAGGGAATGTGATTTTATATTTCCTTCAAATATGTAAGGGAATCTTTCCTCTAAGGATCTGTAATATTTAATCAAAATGAACAAGCAGAAAATACAGAGTGCACCAAGAAAATGTACACAAATATTAAGAATGGAAAAAACTGTATTAAATTGTGATACTGTTTTATTTTCTAAAATTTTAAAGATTTATTATATATTCTGCCTTCTTAATAGCACTTAGATACCCTGGATCTCAAGTTTCAGTTATCTAATAATCATATAGATGTGGAATCTCAGCAAGATTCAATTTAGCCAGTATAAAACATTCAGAATTTATGTGAGAAAGACTGTAGTTGTCAATTTTGAAGGCACAATTATACCATATACTCTAACGTATTAAAAGGAAAAGGAGTTACCATTGGAGTATTATACACTTCTTAAGAAATCAATCCCTGCTTCATGAACACTTCTAGGCCCAACCCTGAATTGTAACCATGTTTAAAGTAACAAAAATAAAACAAAGAATAAACAAGTAAACTCAGTTACATGCTTTACAGCTTTCATTTATTTGTTTAACTATTTATTTATTTCTTTATTTATTTTAATTTTTAAAAAATGTGGGATACAATTCAGAGTTAGATATATAAACATTGATTATTCAGGGTCCCTGGTTGATGAGATATGCCCCTCGCTACCTTAACAGTATCCCTCCACTACCATTCTCACCCCTCCCTAAAACAGTTTTACACGACTACTCATCACTTTCTTACAGCACTCTATGTGATCAAGTTCAGCTCATGAGTGAGAACATATGGAAATCTCTTCTTTGTTTCTGTAATAAATCACTGAAAATGACTTACCTCATATCCATCAAACCTTCTGCAAAATTCTTATATCTGTCTATTATATTTTTGGCTGCATAATATTCCACTGTGTATATACCACATTTATTTTATCCACTCCAACTTTGATGCGCAACATTGTTTGTACCATGTTTTTTGCAACTGTGATTAGAGTTGCAAGAAACATACTTATGCAGGTATCTTTTTGGTAAAATGATTTGAGTTCCTCCAAAGTAAGTTACTGTGCCACGTGGAAGGTCAATATCTTGTCACTTTAGAAACCATCACACACTTTTCCAAAGGTGTTGCTCTACTTTTCAGTCCATATGTAGTGTAGAAGAACTTATTTTTTTCCAAATCCTTACCAGCCTCTGTTATTGTTTGTTTCATTAATGATGGCCAGTCTTACAGGGAGTATGTGGTATTTCAAAGTGGTCTCACTTGCATTTCTTTGAGAATGAGTGAGGAATTTTCGTGTGTCTGCAGGCTGCCTGTATCTCTTCTTATGAAAAGTGGCCAATCATGGATTTGGCCCACCTTTCAAAGGGAATATTTGTCTGATATTTCTGAGTTTTTGAGTTTCTTGTAGATCCTAGATGTTATGTTTTTTACAGATATATAGGAGGAGAATCCTTTTTCCAATTCTGTTAGTTGTATCCCTGCTCTTCTGATGGTTTCTTTTCTTTTGCAGAAGTATATTAATTTGATGAGATCCACTGTCTAACTAACTTTTTATGGCATGGGTATTTAGGGCTCTGAAGAGGAATTAGTTTCTGATTCCAGTTTCCCTAATGGTGTGCCCTTCATCTTCTAATATTATTATATTTTGGTGTTTTACGTTTAGGCCTTTGATCCATTTAGAGTTAATGTGCATGGTGATAAATAGGGGTCTTTTTTCAATCTTGTGCATGATTTCAGCCTTTTCCCAGCACCATTTACTGAATATATTCTCCATTACCCAGTGCGTCTTGGAGGTTTTTTCAAGATGAGTTTGTTGAGAATTTGAGTATTTTATTCTCTGTCCTGATCCATTGGCCTATGGACCTATTCTTGTACCAATAACAGGCTGTGTTGATTACTGTATACATACAGTAATGTTTGAAGTCTGGAACAGTGATAGCTCCTGCTTTATTTCTTTTGAAAAGATTTTTTTTGGCTATTCTTGATTGTTTATGGTTTCATATGAATTATTTATTTATTTATTTATTTATTTATTTGAGTTAGAGTCTCACTCTGTGCCCTGACCGGAGTACAGTGGCTGCTCCCAGCCACCTCAGCCTTGACCTGCTGGGCTCCGGTGAACCTTCCACCTCAGCCTTCCAAGTAGCCTGAATGACAGACATGTGCTACCATGCTCTTCTGATTTTTTTATTTATTGTTTTAATGAGGTCTCTCTGCCCAGGCAGGCTTCGAACCCGCGGGGTCAGGCAATGCACTCACCTCAGCCTCCCAAATTCCTGGGATTACAGGCTGAGCCAACGAGCCTGGCTCATATGAATTCTTTATTGTACTTTCCAGATCTGAGAAGAATGATGTTAACTCAATGGTTATTTCATTGAATCTGTAGATTGCCTAAAAGGATAATTTTTACATTAAATAGGCAAGCAAATCAGGGAAACAATCATGTCAAATTGTCATTGATGACATCAGATCAGAAATTTGACATCATACTGGGAGGGACCTTG
>NW_006945105.1:0-794 GCF_000164805.1 Carlito syrichta | reverse complement strand
GATTGCATGAGTCCGCGGGTTCGAGACCCGCCTGGGCAGCGAGACATCATCTCTACAATAAATCAAAAAATCAGCCGGGCGTGGTAGCGCATGCCTGTAATTCCGGCTACTCGGAAGGCTGAGGCGGAAGGATCACCGGAGCCCAGCAGGTCGAGGCTGCGGTGGCCGGGAGCCGCCACTGCACTCCAGTCTGGGCGACAGAGTGAGACTCCAACTCAAAAAAAAAACAAAAACAAAAACAAAAACAAAAAAAAAAAAGAAAAGTGTGCAAAATACGTGATTGGACATTTTTCATAAGAAGAGATATGGGAAGATAGCAGACATATGAAATTGCTCAGCCTCACTCATCTTCAAAGAAATGCAAATGAAACCACTTTGAAATACCACACACCCCCTGTAAGACTGGCCATCATTAATAAAATAAACAATAACAGATACAGGTCAGGATTTGGGAAGAAATAAATGCTTCTACACTGCATGTGGACTGAAAAGTAGAGCAACATCTTTGGAAAACAGTGTGGTAGTTTGTAAAGGCACCAGATCTTCACCTACCATGTGACTCAGTAATCCTCTGTCAATAATATACATGGAGGAACTCAATTCATTTTACCAAAATGATACCTGCACCAGTACGCTTTTTGCAGCTCTAATCACAATTGCAAAAAAACATGGTACCAAACGTGTTGCCCATCAAAGCTGGAATGGATAAAATAAATGTGGTATATACACAGTGGAACATTATGCAGCCATAAAAAGGACAGATAGAAGGATTTTGCAGAAAGTTGATGGATATG
>NW_006945104.1:0-756 GCF_000164805.1 Carlito syrichta | reverse complement strand
GGGCTCCAAATTCTATTTTTTCTGTGTGCTCATTTAAACGGTTAGTGATTAAAAGTATCAGATTAATCAGATACTTTGTGCAGAGTACAGACTTATGTTTATGCAGAGAAAACACTAAGTGATTCAATAGAAATACTCTTTTAAAAATGAAAATTTTGTTAAAATATAAAGGGAATGTGATTACTTTTCTCTAAGGATTGCATATCTGCAACATTTAATCAAAATTAACAAGCAGAAAATACAGAGTGCAAATAAACTTACTTGCATGCTTTACAATTTTCATTTGTTCATTTATTTAATTATTTATTTTAATTTTTTAAAAAATATAGGCTACAGTTCAGAGTTATATATACAGCCATTGATTATGTAGGATCCCTGGTTGATGCGTTATGCCCCTCCCTTCCTTAGCAGTATCCTTCCACAGCCAATCTCACCCCTCCCCGTAAACAGTTTTCCACTACTGCCAATCACTTTCCTACAGCACTATACGTGATCCACTTCAGTTCATGAATGAGAACATACGGAACTCTGTTCTTTGGTTCTGTGATAAATCACTGAAAATGACCTACATCATATCCATCAAACGTTTTGCAAAGTCCTTCTATCTGTACTTTTTTATGGCTGCATAATATTCCACTTTGTATATACCTCATTTATTTTACCTATTCCAGCTTTGATGGGCAACATGTGTGGTACCATGTTTTTTTGCAATTGTGATTAGAGCTGCCAAAACATACTGGTGCAGGTACCTTTTTG
>NW_006945103.1:0-700 GCF_000164805.1 Carlito syrichta | reverse complement strand
TGGTTTGCGTTAATTTAAACTTTGCACTATCCCTCAAAATCTTGTATGTATTTTTTTCAACTTTTTTGCTCCAAAAATTTCTTTAAGCTCATGTATGAATACATGCATGAGTGAGTGTGGAATACACACACACACACACACACACACACACAAAGCCTTATGTTCTACCAGCAGGAACAGTTGTTTCTTGGGTAACTGAAAATGTGATTAAAGTACATGTGGGAGAGCCTATAGAAAGATATGTACATGCATTAAACATTTAACTTAATATATGTAAATATGTATTCAATGCTTATACTTTTGAGATAGAATTAAGGGCTTTTCTATAAGGATGCATATTCTCATTGGAAATGGTATAAAGCCTTTCTTGAGTATATCACAGTCTTATCACCCATAATGATAAATTTCAATCGTTTTGAAGTATCACAAAAACTTAAGGACCTGTGTGAGACACTTTGAGTGTATAAATGCTGTCTATTTTTGTTATTAATTCCCAAAGCTTTCGCAGTTTTTTGTGTCTAAACTTAACTTGACTATTCCTTATACACTCACCCCTAGCCAGTGTACATGTGTACACACACACACACACACACACACACACACACACTCCTTGTATTATTGTGTCTTTCCAACATATGCAAGCTATTGTTTTCATGGAAACACCTCTTTTATTTTGCATGGACATTCAGCCATTTGAGTA
>NW_006945102.1:0-778 GCF_000164805.1 Carlito syrichta | reverse complement strand
GTTTCTATAGGGATGAACTATTGACTTACCATGTGACTCAGTAATTCCGCTGTCGGGAATATACGTGGATGACTCAATCATTTACCAAAAAGATACCTGCGCGAGTATGTTTTTTGCGGCTGTAATCACAATTGCAATAACACATGGTACGAACAATGATTCCCATCAAAGCTGGAAAGGATAAAATAAATGTGGTATATACTCAGTAGAATAGTATGTAGCCATAAGAAAGACAGATAGGATTTTGCAGACCATTTGATGGATACGCGGTAGGTCATTTTTCAGTGATTTATGACAGAAACAAAGAACAGAGTTCCATATGTTCTCACTATGAGTGAGAACATATGAGCTGAACTTGATCACTCCTAGTCCTGTAAGCAAGTGATTGTAAACTGTTGATTGTAAAGTGTAGTTGAAAACTGTTTAGGGGAAGGGGTGAGGTTGGCAGTGGAAGGATACTGCTAAGGAAGGGAGGGGCATACCTCATCAACCAGGGACCCTGCATAATTTATGTTTGTATATCTAACTCTGAATTGTACCCTACATTTTTTTAAAAATTAAAATAAATAAATAAATAAATGAAAGCTGTAAAACATGCAACTGACTTTATTTATTTATTCTATTTATTTATTTATTTTACTTTAAAAATGGTTACAATTCAGGGTTGGGCCTAGAAATGTTCATTATGCAGGGACTGATTTTTTACGAATTGTATATTACTCCATTGATATCTCTTTTTCCCTTTAATACGTTGGAATACATGGTATAATTCTGCCTG
>NW_006945101.1:0-722 GCF_000164805.1 Carlito syrichta | reverse complement strand
GAAATGTTACAAATGTGCAATCCTTAGAGAAAGTTTTCCCTATATATTGAAAGAAATATAAAATCACATCCCTTTATATTTAGCCCGTTATATTTTAATAGACTATTTTCATTGAATCCCCTAGTATTTTCTCTACCTAAGACAAAATACTGTACTCTGCAACAAGGTACCCAACTTAATCTGATATATTTAATCACAAAGCATTTAAAATGAGGCACATAGAAAAAAAAAAGAATTTGGGGCCCACTATGTATAAACCAAAATAACATGGAGACTTACATAGTAGTAAGTATCTGTGCTCTACTTTAGTATAAAAATTTAGATAATTGAAAATTCTGGAAAATTGATTATGATATTAGCAAAAGCAATGTTCAAATACACAATACTAAAAACATCCAAAGGGTTGTAAATTGAAGATAGTGCTAAAATATTCGTGGTTGTGCTATAACCAAGCTCCACAGGACTCCGTGACCGTAATAATAAAACTCTACCTCGTGGTCAACCCCTCTGGTCCCCTCAGTGTTTGGGTGATTCTGGGTCCTCTCAATAAAGATTGCTTAAAAATAAAAAAAGACTCCCTCATTTAGGGGATTCTTGAATGGTCACTTCTCCTTGGAGAAATTTTTGGATAGGTGTTAACACACACTTCTTGTGAATGAAATCCACCATATCTACCACATTTGCCAGAGCAATGTACACAAGAGCTTGAATGCTAAAGAATG
>NW_006945100.1:0-3521 GCF_000164805.1 Carlito syrichta | reverse complement strand
CGTTTGAGGATTTGAGCATTTCATTCTCTGTCCTGATCTGTTGGCCTATGGATCTATTCTTTTACCCATACAAGGCTGTGTTAATTACTGTAAACATATAGTTAAATTTGAAGTCTGGAACTGTGTTAGCTCCTGCTTTGTTTCTTTTGATTAGTTTCTTTTGGCTATTCATGATGGTTTATGGTTTCATACGAATTCATTTGTGTAATTTCCAGGTCTGAGAAGAATGCTGTTAATGTAATGGTTATTTCAATGAATCTTTAGATTAACGAAAAGGTTAATTTTAATATTAAAAGATGTAAGTAAACTCAGGGAAACAAGCATGTTATATTGTAATTTATGACATCAGACTGAGAACTTTGTATCATAATAGGAGGGACCTTGACTACTGAGCAATCATTAGGCTCCAAGCACTATTGTACAGTGCTAGTCCAAATGCGGTAGGCACATTGGATTTCATTCCAAAGAAGTGAAGATTACCATGTGCAAACATGGTGAACACATCCAAAAATTTATCCAGGGGTAAGTGACCAATCAATAATCCTCTAAATGATGTAGTCTTTTTCTTTATAAAAAACAAAAAACAAAAACAGTCTTTATTGAGAGGTCCGAGAATCTCCCAAACTGGGAGGGGACCTGAGGGAGTTGACCACGAGGTAGTCTTTTATTATTATGATCACGGAGTCCTGTTGGAGCTTGGTTATAGCACAACCAAATGATATTTTGTCCCTTGCTTTAGTTTAGAAACTGTTGGATGGTTATAGTAATGTGTAACAGCCTTTGAGCAGTTTTTCCAATAGGATTTGAACATTGCTTATGCTAAGGTCATAACCAATTTTCCAGAATTTTCAATTTTCTAAATTTTTATACTAATGCAGAGCCCAAATACTTACTACTTTGTAAATCTCCATGTTATTTTGGTTTATACATGTAGGGCCCCAAATTCTCTTTTCTCTGTGTGCCCCATTTTAAATGGTTGGTGATTAAAAGTATCAGATTAATCGGGTACTTTGTTGCAGAGTACAGCATTATGTCTTAGGTAGAGAAAATACTAGGGGATTCAATGGCAATAATCTTTTAAAAATATAAATTGGGTAAAAATATAAAGGGAATGTGATTAAATTTCTCTAACGTTTGCACATCTGTAACATTTAATCAAAATTAACAACAGAAAATAGAGAGTGCACCAAGAAAATTTACACAAATTTTAAGAATGAAAAAAGGTGTATTAAATTATGATACTATTTTATTTTCTAAAATTTTTAAGATTTATTATTCATTTTTCCTTCTGAAAAGCACTTAGGTACACTAAATCTCAAGGTTAAGTATTCTAAGAATGATATATATCTGGAATCTCAACAATTTTCAATTTAGGCAGAATAAAACATTCATAATTTATGTGAGAAACACTGTAGTTATCAGTTTTGAGGGCAGAATTATACCATGTATTCCAACGTATTAAAGGGAAAAGGAGTTATCATTGGAGTATTATACAATTCTTACAGAATCAATCCCTGCATAATGAACATTTCTAGGCCCAACCCTGAATTGTTACCAATTTTAAAGTAAAAAAAAATTTACAAACAGAATAAACAAATAAAGCCAGTTGTATGTTTTACAGCTTTCCTTTATGCATTTATTTACTTATTTTAATTTTTGAAAATATGTGGGGTACAATTCAGAGTTAGATATATAAACATTGATAATACTGTGTCCATGGTTGATGAGATATGTTCCTCCCATCCTTAGCTGTATCCCTCCACTGCCAATCTCACCCCTCCCACGTAACACTTTTCCACCACTTCCAATCACTTTCTTACAGCACTGTAAGTGATCAAGTTCAGTTCATGAGTGAGAAAATATGGAACTCTGTTCTTTGTTTGTGTGATAAATCACTGAAAATGACCTACCGCATATCCAGAAACCCTTCTGCAATATCCGTCTATCTGTCCTTTTTTATGGCTGCATAATAATCCACTTAGTATATACCACATGTATTTTATCTGTCCCAGCTTTGATGGGCAACATGGTTGGTACCATGTTTTATTGCAATTATGATTAGGTCTGCAAAAAACATACTGGTGCGTGTATCTTTTTGGTAAAATGACTGGAGTTCCTCCAGGTATATTCTCGACAGGGGAATTACTGAGTCACATGGTAGGTCAATGTCTTGTTCCTTTCCAAACCACCACACTGTTTTCCAAAGATGTTGTTCTGCTTTTCAGTCCACATGCAGTGTAGCAGCATTTATTTCTTCCCAAATCCTTAACTGCATCTGTAATTGTTCTTTTTATTAATGATGGCCAGTCTTCCAGGGGTTATGTGGTATTTCAAAGGGGCTTCATTTGCATTTCTTTGAAGATGTGTGAGGCTGAGCAATTATCATGTGTCTGCTGGCTGCCCGTATCTCTTCTTATGAAAAGTGTCCATTCACTTACTTTGCATACTTTTCAAAGGGAATGATTTTCTGATCATTCTGAGTGTTTGAGTTTCTTGTAGCTCCTACATGTTATGCCTTTCTACAGATATACACCTGGAGAATCGTTTTTCCCATTCTGTTGGTTGTATCCCTGCTCTTCTGATGGTTTCTTTTGTTTTACAGAAGTATATTAATTTGATGAGATCCCACTTGTCCTACTTACTTCTTAAGGCATGGGTATTTAGGGCTTGGAAGAGGAATTAGTTTCCAGTTCCAGTTTCCCTAATGATGTCTCCTGCGTTTTCTAAGATTATTATAACTTGGCGTTTTACGTTTAGGTCTTTGATCTACTTAGAGTTAATGTGTATGGTGATAGATATGGGTCCTGTTTCAATTTTGTTCATGCTGCTAGCCTTTTCACAGCACCATTTACTGAATATTTTCTCCATTACACAGTGGGTCTTGGAGGTTTTTTCAAAGATGAGTTAGTTGAGAATTTGAAGATTTCTTTCTCTGTCCTGATCCAATGGCCTATGGACATATACTTGTACCAATAACAGACTGTGTTGATTACTGTAAACATATAGTAAAGCTTGAAAACTGGAACGGCAGTAGCTCCTGCTTTGTTTCTTTTGATAAGATTCTTTTGGCTATTCATGATTGTTTATGGTGTCATATGAACGTTTTATTGCAATTTCCAGGTCTGAGAAGAATGATGTTAGCTTAATGGTTATTTCACTGAATCTGTAGATTGACTAAAAGGCTAATCTTTACATTAAAAGACTTAAGTAAAGTCAGGGAAACAAGCATGTCAAATTGTCATTGATGACATCAGCCTCAGAACTTTGACATCATAATGGGAGGAACCATGACTACTGAGCAATCCTTAGGCTTCAAGCACTTGTGTACAGTGCTCTGTCAAATGCTTTAGACAAGGTGGATTTCATTCACAAGAAGTGAAGAGAATCATGTGTTCACACTTATCCAAAAATATTTCCAAGGATAAGTGACCATTCAAGAATCCTCTAAACGAGGTAGTTTGTCTTTTTTTTTTTTTTGAGTTGGAGTCTTACTCTGTCACCCAGACTGGAGTGCAGTGGCG
>NW_006945099.1:0-6829 GCF_000164805.1 Carlito syrichta | reverse complement strand
TGCTGCCATATGCTAGTACATAGTACATAGCCAAATCAAAATGGTCGTGGCACAGAATTTCTTACTCTTAAATTTCGTGCCCCCAATCAGAATTCTTTAACAGCAATTTTGTCCGTGGTTTACACTCCGTATGAAGTTCTCCTAGGAGAATGTTTGCACTTCCTGGGCGATGGGTGAAAACCAGGAAAGAAAGTGTCCCTCCAAGTTGAGGAAGCAAGTAGCACTACCGTGTACTTTAAGAACAGGTTTCATTTTGTTTTCTTGGTGACCTCTCATTTCCCCAAAGACACTGCCCAAGTCTTTACAACAATTATTCCCAGTTATGGTGACTTAATGGGCAAAGAAAGTACAATACAGTAGATAATGTTCTTCTTACCACACCCAGTATTTACTACCATGAGGAAGCTTATACCTGTGATGAACTTAATAATAAAATACAAGAATATTCTTTATACCTTAAAATCTTTATTTATACTTTAAAATTATACTTTAAAACCATTTAAAGAGTGCTTATTTTATTTCTCTTCACATGAACTTTCCTGTTTTATAGGTGAAATAAATGGTAACAGTGATGGCAAATACCTTGCCTAAGCTGACACAGAAATAAGTCACTAGCCTGGGATTTTGGCTCTTAAACCCATAGGTTCACCCTTACCCAGAGCTGTTTTTGTTTTCTTAATAAGCATTTACTTACCAACATTAAAATAGGTACTTATATTTAAAATTAGCACTTAACTACATTTCAAATAAATGGAAATTTTTAGACTTTATAATATATAATTTATTATTTTCAAATTTAAAACTTTATGAGATACTTTTTAAAAAATTAAGATTGTTTTGCTAGTCAGCAATTAGTTTTACTGCAACATAAAGGTTTCCTTGTATGGCCTAATCATTTTCTGGAGCCTTTGCCATTTTAAAAACCTGGTTTTCCTCAGCTGGTAAGATGTTCAAATCCTGGAATAAGCCCACACGAATTGAAGGTGCAGCTTCGCAGCTGTAGGTTGATTTCTTGGAGCTCTGAACCTGCGTAAGCCCTGTTATTGTGGTAACACTTCTGCATCAGAGTGCTCTTAAGTACTTTGAATACTTAAGAAATATCTAGCCACCCCACAGCATCATAAACTAGATGAAAACAGTGGAGGGGGTGATTCACTACACACCCAAGACTGACTGATATGATCCCCCAAGTGGACTGCGAGGAGAGGGTTCTTTACACGTGTTGTCCGGCATGGCACAATTTGACTTCATCTCCCAACCACAGCTTATTGGTACTTGGATTGGTTCATATGGCAACCAACAACCTTGGAGATGGCCAAGCAGAAAAGTCTACTTTGGAACAGTTCTCTGTATTGGATGGTGACTGGTCAATCCATACTGCTTGTGTCTCCCTTAGACAATTTGAATAACAAACTCCAGAGAGGGACACAAACAGTAGAGTTACCCATGAGCCAAAGAATAAATGAAATAATAATAAAAGCAGAATCCATCAGACAGAATAATCTGTTAATGACCCTCTTTTCCTGGTCCTACTTTGGGTATTTCACCTAGCCTTGGGAGAGCAGGTGCCTGTCACCACTATTTGCCACTTTTATGGAATCCTGGCCCATTTCAAAAACCAAAGGAGCAAGTGCTCAGTCTCAAAACAGTTTGCCATGAGGTGGTCACCTCTTAGCTTTAACAAGCATGTAACAGTTCAATTTGGGTCATTGTGAAAATGCCTACTCTCCATCCTCCTGCACCTTGCTCTGTGCAGAAGAGGCTCAGTAGAGGCTGTCTTGCATGTTTTGCATCATGGGACCTTCAGGTGCTCTGTCTTGCTCCTGAGTTTGGCCAAGGGTAGCCCTGGAAGGAGAAAGGAGGGCTGGAGGAGTGAGAGATGGGGAATGTATTTCCCCAGCACCCCCCTCTTGCCCTGCAGGACTGCATGGTCGTCTTTTGCTGGCTAAAGCCCTTTCCAGGTTCCTATAACTGTTCCCTCCCCTACCCCTTCAAGTCAAGGAGTGCTAAGAGCTCCCCCCACATTGCTAGTCCCAGGGTGCCCCACCATCCTTTGTTGATTTCCCCCAGTCCTGCTCACACCTAAACAAATAGTCCTTTCCTTAAAGCCTCCTCATCTAGCCCATTTGACTGGACTAGTTGCTTCTTACCAAGTCACCAACTAAGAGACACCTGGAACTAAACCAGCTCCACTCATCTGACCAGGAGACAAGCCTTTCTTATCAACTGTCATCAAAGAGGAAGCCATGTTTCAAGAGAAGAAGGAAACATGGTTGTATTACCAGCACGCAGACCTGAAACAGAGAACACAAACATCACTTTTTCTTTTGCCAATGTTAGAAAAAAGAAATGTCTCTCAGCAAAATTTCCACACCTTGAAAGGATGGTGTTTATATGTGAATTGGCTGGAAATATGAGGCAGGTGCTCAGATGTTCCATCCTGCAAGAATGGGATACAAGAACCAGGTAGAACCCAGTATGTGTCCTCTCAGAATGGCAGCCCAGACTCAATACCAAAAAGATCCTATCAAGTAACCCCTATGCATGTCTTGCCTGGCTCACTGGACATCACTGGGAACCTACCTTTAGACTATATCATTGCCTTTATTTCTAACAAAACTCTTATGCCACTGAGTGTGCTTGGTGCCTTAAGTGGTGTTAAAACATTTTGATACTCTTCCTTGAAGAGATAGAGTCATGTCCTCTCCCTTGAATCTGGGCTCTGTGACTTATTTACTAATAGAAAATGAGTCTTTTCTATTGACTAATAGAAGAGACTCTATGCAAACTTCTGGGTTCAGTTCTTGAGGAACTGGTAGCTTCTACATCTTTTTTGAGAATTTGTCTCTGAAACATGGCTGCCATGTTGTTGAGTAAGCCATGCAGCAATATGGAGAGACCACGTGTAGGTGTCCTGGTCAACAGCACCATCTGAGGCCTCAGCCAGCAGCCAGCATCAACCCCACCATGTAAGAAAGCCTTCAGGTGTCTCCAGTTCCCAGCTGGTGCCTTGTGGAGCAGAGATCAGGTGTCCTGGCCAGTCATGCCAAAACTGTAGATAAGCTGAGTGCAGCCATACCTGAGAAGATGAGAATTTCTTTATGACAGGGCCAGAAAAAAAGGCCAGAAGTAGGACCATCTTCAAGATAATAATGACAACAGACTCTGTATTGAGTGTTTACTATATGCCCATCACAGGTCTATGAGCCTTGTGTATAGTAACTCATTTAATCCTTAAAATATTATGAACTCATTTTTCAGATGGGAAAACTGAGACCCAGAGAGGCCCAATGAGCTCCCCAAAGTCACACAGCTGGTGCATGATGTAGCTGGGATACAAAGGCCCTACCCCATTTTCCCGCTCCTCTTTAGAGAAAAACTCCCTGAAAGTGCCATCTAACCTTCCTGTATCTACCCCCCTCATATACCGTTTGGTCCTTAAATTCACTCTAATCAGAATTTAGATCACAACACCCCCACAAAGTTGTTCTCATCGAGGTCACTATCAAGGTCAACGGTGATGGCCCTTTTTCATTTGTCTTCTATGTATCCATTGTAGCCTCATGACTTTCATACTTATTTCTCCAGCCTGGGCCTCTTACCTGAGTTAAACACACACACACACACACACACACAAAATGCATACGCCTGCGTGCACACACACACACACATACACACACACACAACTTACTAGACACCTGCAAAACTATGCATTTCCTTCTTTCATTCTTTACTTCCTTCCTTTCTTTCTTTCTTTCTTTTGAGTCAGAGTTTTACTCTGTGGCCCAGACTGGAGTGCAGTGGCACTCTCACAGCCATTGCAGCCTTGACCTGCTGGGCTCAGGCAATCCTTCCACCTCAGCCTTCCATGTAGCTAGATGTTCAGGCATGTGCCACCATTCCTGGATAATTTTTTGATTTGCTGTAGAGATGCAGTCTCACAATTGCCCAGGTTGTTCTCGAACCCATAGACTCAGGCAATCCTCTTGCTTCCATCTCCGAAAGTGCTGGGATGGCAGGTGTGAGTCACCACTCCCGGTTAAAACTATACATTTTCAAACTTACCTTAAGCAAAACCAAACTCCTAATTATCCTCCCACACCTTCTCCACCCCCACAGTTATCTCCATCTCTGAAAAATGTCACTACCATTAATCTAAGTGTACTCACCTCAGAAGGTGGTTTTTCTGGACCAGACAAAAGAGTTTGTTAGACATTTAAAAGAAGAACTTCTAGCAGGAGCACACTTTAAGCAGATAGTAAATCCAAATAGTCAGTGTGTAAGAATTTTGTAGGTAGGGGCAATCCATGGCCACTCATGGGCAATGGGGAAAATAATTGCTATTTCAGTTTTCAATATATACACAAGAGAATTGAAAATAGGTATTTAACCAAAAAGTCATATAAGAATATTCATAGCAGCATTATTCATAGTAGCCAAAAAGTGAAAACTCAAATGTCCATCAATGAATGAATGACCAAACAAAACGTGGTCCATCCACACAATGAAATATTTTTCAGCCATGGAAAGGAATGAAACTCAGACCCAGGCTACAGTATGGATGAGCCTTTGAAATGTTATGCTTGGTGAAAGAACCTAACATCAAAAGGCAAAATATTTTGTGGCTCTATTTGTGTGAAATGTCCAGAATAGACAAATCCATAGAGACAGAAAATGGATTAGTGGTTGCCAGGGCCTCAGGGGAGGGAGAAATGTTAAGTGATGGCTTAATGGGTTGGGAGTTTCCTTTTGGGGTCATGGAAATGTTCTGTGGCTGAGTGGTGGTGATAGTGGTACAACATTGTTTATGTACTAAAAGCCACTGAATTGTAAGCTGTAAACATTGTTAAGCTGGGCGCAGTGGCTCAAGTCTGTAATTCTAGCACTTCAGGAGACTGAGGGGTTCAAGACCAGCCTGGGCAACTTGACAAGACCTTGTCTCTATAGTAAATCAAAAAATTAGCCGGGTGTGGTGGCACATGCCTGTAATTCCAGCAACTTGGAAGGCTGAGGCTGGAGGCTCACCTGAACCCAGCAGGTTGAGGCTGCAGTGACAGTGAGCATGCCACTGCACTCCAGCCTGGGCAACAGAGTGAGATTCAAATTCAAAAAAAAATTGTTAAGATGGTGAATTTGATGTGATGTAGCATTAACTTCAATGACTAATAAACAAATTACTGGTCCCATACAGATTTAAACAGGAAACCTGAGTGACCTGTTTGGATTTTGGCAAAATTATATCCCTCATTTATGTATTTTGTTGGACCTTATTTTCCACAAGTTCTAGACACAATTAATTTTTTCATTTTGTCTCCGTAAGGATCATGTTGTTATCACAGCATAAAAAAATGACAGAGAGAAAGAAGGACATGTCATTCTTGTAAAAAAAAAAAGTTGATTCTAAAAGCTTTTGTGATGGAAGCTTTCTAAGTTTTTTCTTTTAATTTTATGTGGAAATAAAACCTAAAGATGGGATGAAGGTATGTAGGAATTACATATAATGTTGAGAAAATATCACAAAGGACAAAGAGTGAGAAACTATCATGGATAGGACTTGGTGAGCCAGGTCATGGAACTGGGGGAACAAACAATCTGACTTCACTCTCTTCTTTATTTTGATATCCCAGTGGCGGGTCTCATCGGGCAAACCAATTGGAAGCCACAGACCCATAAAGCTCATTGTGTTAATCATATCACAACATCTACATAAATCAAAACATCAGGTTGTACGCTTTAAATATATACAATTTGTGTTTGTGAGTTATACCTCAATAACACCTAGGGACAAATGATAAATTATTAACTAACAATCAGTCCACTGATATATTCCAAAAATGTCAGCATGATGGGCAGACCACTGGATGAACTTGGAAGGGTCAAGGGAAGACATCCAGCCCACTTCGATAACACATCCTTGTTTATCAGGCCTCTGTTCCCTGCCTCACTCACTAGAATATACGTTCTTTGACAGAAAGAACAATGTGTGTCTTGCTTGGTATCACAGCCCAGTTTCTACAAAGTAGACACTTAAGAAATATCTGGGCAACTTGGCGAGACCTCATCTCTACAGTAAATCAAAAAATCGGCCAGGCATGGTAGCACATGCCTGTAATTCCGGCTACTTGGAAGGCTGAGGTGGAAGGGTCGCCGGAGCCCAGCAAGTCGAGGCTGTGGTGGCCGGGAGCGGCCACTGCACTCCAGTCTGGGCGACAGAGTGAGACTCCAACTCAAAAAAAAAAAGAAATATTCATAGAGGCCAGGCACGGTGGGTCATGCCTGTAATCTCAGCTGAGAGGAGAGGATTACTTGAGCCCAGGAATTCAAGATCAGCCTGGGCAACACAGCAATATCCCATTTCTACAAAAAAATTTTTTAAAAATTAGCCAGGCATGGTAGCGTGTGGCTGTAGTCCCAGCTTCATAGGAGGCTGAAGTGGAAGGATCGCCTGAGCCCAGCAGTTCCAGCCTGTGGTGAGCCGTGATTATGCCACTGCACTCCAACCTGGGTGATAGAGTGAGAACCTGACTCAAAAAAGAAAAGAAATATTCATAGGATAAATACATGACTTTGTGCAAACTCCTTAACCTCTCCAAGCCTCCTGGGCTTTCTCACCTATATCTTGCAGGGCATGTGGGCTGGACCAGAGGCAGAAGCTAGGCTGCTTCTGGTGAACAATTGGGATACAACCATACAAGCCCTCTACTACCCCTACCTGATGGAGTTGATATGCATAGAGGTTTTGAAATGTTTTCACTGGAAGGAAAAGAGAGAGAAAACAGAATGGCAGAGAGGATTTGTGTCTTCAGCTGACTTACGTGGCGGGGAGGGA
>NW_006945098.1:0-689 GCF_000164805.1 Carlito syrichta | reverse complement strand
GTATTTATCCTATGAATATTTCTTTCTTTTTGAGTCAGGTTCTCACTCTATCACCCAGGTTGGAGTGCAGTGGCATAATCATGGTTCACACAGGCTGGAACTGCTGGGCTCAGGCGATCCTTCCACTCAGCCTCCTATGAAGCTGGGACTACAGCCACACGCTACCATGCCTGGCTAATTTTTAAAAAAATTTTTTTTGTAGAAATGGGATATTGCTGTGTTGCCCAGGCTGATCTTGAATTCCTGGGCTCAAGCAATCCTCTCCTCTCAGCTGAGATTACAGGCATGACCCACCATGCCTGGCCTCTATGAATATTTCTTTTTTTTTTTTTTTGAGTTGGAGTCTCACTCTGTCACCCAGACTGGAGTGCAGTGGCTGCTCCCGGCCACCACAGCCTCGACTTGCTGGGCTCCGGCGATCCTTCCACCTCAGCATTCCAAGTAGCCGGAATTACAGGCATGTGCTACCATGCCCGGCCGATTTTTTTATTTATTGTAGAGATGAGGTCTCGCCGAGTTGCCCAGATATTTCTTAAGTGTCTACTTTGTAGAAACTGGGCTGTGATACCAAGCAAGACACACATTGTTCTTTCTGTCAAAGAAATTATATTCTAGTGAGTGAGGCAGGGAACAGAGGCCTGATAAACAAGGATGTGTTATCGAAGTGGGCTGGATGTCTTCCCTTGACC
>NW_006945097.1:0-788 GCF_000164805.1 Carlito syrichta | reverse complement strand
TCTATAGTAAATCAAAAAATTAGCCGGGTGTGGTGGCACATGCCTGTAATTCCAGCAACTTGGAAGGCCGAGGCTGGAGGCTCACCTGAACCCAGCAGGTTGAGGCTACAGTGACAGTGAGCATGCCACTGCACTCCAGCCTGGGCAACAGAGTGAGATTCAAATTAAAAAAAAAAATTGTTAAGATGGTGAATTTGATGTGATGTAGCATTAACTTCAATGACTAATAAACAAGTTACTGGTCCCATACAGATTTAAACAGGAAACCTGAGTGACCTGTTTGGATTTTGGCAAAATTATGTCCCTCATTTATGTATTTTGTTGGACCTTATTTTCCACAAGTTCTAGACACAATTGATTTTTTCATTTTGTCTCCGTGAGGATCATGTTGTTATCACAGCATAAAAAAATGACAGAGAGAAAGAAGGACATGTCATTCTTGTAAAAAAAAAAAAAGTTGATTCTAAAAGCTTTTGCAATGGAAGCTTTCTAAGTTTTTTCTCTTAATTTTATGTGGAAATAAAACCTCAGGATGGGATGAAGGTATGTAGGAATTACATGTAATGTTGAGAAAATATCACAATGGACAAAGAGTGAGAAACTGTCATGGATAGGACTTGGTGAGCCAGGTCATGGAACTGGGGGAACAAACAATCTGACTTCACTCTCTTCTTTATTTTGATATCCCAGTGGCGGGTCTCATTGGGCAAACCAATTGGAAGCCACAGACCCGTAAAGCTCATTGTGTTAATCATATCACAACATCTACATAAATCAAAACATCAGGT
>NW_006945096.1:0-8984 GCF_000164805.1 Carlito syrichta | reverse complement strand
TGCTGCCATATGCTAGTACATAGTACATAGCCAAATCAAAATGGTCGTGGCACAGAATTTCTTACTCTTAAATTTCGTGCCCCCAATCAGAATTCTTTAACAGCAATTTTGTCCGTGGTTTACACTCCGTATGACGTTCTCCTAGGAGAATGTTTGCACTTCCTGGGCGATGGGTGAAAACCAGGAAAGAAAGTGTCCCTCCAAGTTTAGGAAGCAAGTAGCACTACCGTGTACTTTAAGAACAGGTTTCATTTTGTTTTCTTTGTGACCTCTCATTTCCCCAAAGACACTGCCCAAGTCTTTACAACAATGATTCCCAGTTATGGTGACTTAATGGGCAAAGAAAGTACAATATAGTAGATGATGTTCTTCTTACCACACCCAGTATTTACTACCATGAGGAAGCTTATACCTGTGATGAACTTAATAATAAAATACAAGAATATTCTTTATACCTTAAAATATTTATTTATACTTTAAAATTATACTTTTAAACCATTTAAAGAGTGCTTATTTTATTTCTCTTCACATGAACTTTCCTGTTTTATAGGTGAAATAAATGGTAACAGTGATGGCAAATACCTTGCCTAAACTGACACAGAAATAAGTCACTAGCCTGGGATTTTGGCTCTTAAACCCATAGGTTCACCCTTACCCAGAGTTGTTTTTGTTTTCTTAATAAGCATTTACTTAACAACATTAAAATAGGTACTTATATTTAAAATTAGCACTTAACTACATTTCAAATAAATGGAAATTTTTAGACTTTATAATATATAATTTATTATTTTCAAATTTAAAACTTTATGAGATACTTTTTAAAAAATTAAGATTGTTTTGCTAGTCAGCAATTAGTTTTACTGCAACATAAAGGTTTCCTTGTATGGCCTAATCATTTTCTGGAGCCTTTGCCATTTTAAAAACCTGGTTTTCCTCAGCTGGTAAGATGTTCAAATCCTGGAATAAGCCCACACGAATTGAAGGTGCAGCTTCGCAGCTGTAGGTTGATTTCTTGGAGCTCTGAACCTGCGTAAGCCCTGTTATTGTGGTAACACTTCTGCATCAGAGTGCTCTTAAGTACTTTGAATACTTAAGAAATATCTAGCCACCCCACAGCATCATAAACTAGATGAAAACAGTGGAGGGGGTGATTCACTACACACCCAAGACTGACTGATATGATCCCCCAAGTGGACTGCGAGGAGAGGGTTCTTTACACGTGTTGTCCGGCATGGCACAATTTGACTTCATCTCCCAACCACAGCTTATTGGTACTTGGATTGGTTCATATGGCAACCAACAACCTTGGAGATGGCCAAGCAGAAAAGTCTACTTTGGAACAGTTCTCTGTATTGGATGGTGACTGGTCAATCCATACTGCTTGTGTCTCCCTTAGACAATTTGAATAACAAACTCCAGAGAGGGACACAAACAGTAGAGTTACCCATGAGCCAAAGAATAAATGAAATAATAATAAAAGCAGAATCCATCAGACAGAATAATCTGTTAATGACCCTCTTTTCCTGGTCCTACTTTGGGTATTTCACCTAGCCTTGGGAGAGCAGGTGCCTGTCACCACTATTTGCCACTTTTATGGAATCCTGGCCCATTTCAAAAACCAAAGGAGCAAGTGCTCAGTCTCAAAACAGTTTGCCATGAGGTGGTCACCTCTTAGCTTTAACAAGCATGTAACAGTTCAATTTGGGTCATTGTGAAAATGCCTACTCTCCATCCTCCTGCACCTTGCTCTGTGCAGAAGAGGCTCAGTAGAGGCTGTCTTGCATGTTTTGCATCATGGGACCTTCAGGTGCTCTGTCTTGCTCCTGAGTTTGGCCAAGGGTAGCCCTGGAAGGAGAAAGGAGGGCTGGAGGAGTGAGAGATGGGGAATGTATTTCCCCAGCACCCCCCTCTTGCCCTGCAGGACTGCATGGTCGTCTTTTGCTGGCTAAAGCCCTTTCCAGGTTCCTATAACTGTTCCCTCCCCTACCCCTTCAAGTCAAGGAGTGCTAAGAGCTCCCCCCACATTGCTAGTCCCAGGGTGCCCCACCATCCTTTGTTGATTTCCCCCAGTCCTGCTCACACCTAAACAAATAGTCCTTTCCTTAAAGCCTCCTCATCTAGCCCATTTGACTGGACTAGTTGCTTCTTACCAAGTCACCAACTAAGAGACACCTGGAACTAAACCAGCTCCACTCATCTGACCAGGAGACAAGCCTTTCTTATCAACTGTCATCAAAGAGGAAGCCATGTTTCAAGAGAAGAAGGAAACATGGTTGTATTACCAGCACGCAGACCTGAAACAGAGAACACAAACATCACTTTTTCTTTTGCCAATGTTAGAAAAAAGAAATGTCTCTCAGCAAAATTTCCACACCTTGAAAGGATGGTGTTTATATGTGAATTGGCTGGAAATATGAGGCAGGTGCTCAGATGTTCCATCCTGCAAGAATGGGATACAAGAACCAGGTAGAACCCAGTATGTGTCCTCTCAGAATGGCAGCCCAGACTCAATACCAAAAAGATCCTATCAAGTAACCCCTATGCATGTCTTGCCTGGCTCACTGGACATCACTGGGAACCTACCTTTAGACTATATCATTGCCTTTATTTCTAACAAAACTCTTATGCCACTGAGTGTGCTTGGTGCCTTAAGTGGTGTTAAAACATTTTGATACTCTTCCTTGAAGAGATAGAGTCATGTCCTCTCCCTTGAATCTGGGCTCTGTGACTTATTTACTAATAGAAAATGAGTCTTTTCTATTGACTAATAGAAGAGACTCTATGCAAACTTCTGGGTTCAGTTCTTGAGGAACTGGTAGCTTCTACATCTTTTTTGAGAATTTGTCTCTGAAACATGGCTGCCATGTTGTTGAGTAAGCCATGCAGCAATATGGAGAGACCACGTGTAGGTGTCCTGGTCAACAGCACCATCTGAGGCCTCAGCCAGCAGCCAGCATCAACCCCACCATGTAAGAAAGCCTTCAGGTGTCTCCAGTTCCCAGCTGGTGCCTTGTGGAGCAGAGATCAGGTGTCCTGGCCAGTCATGCCAAAACTGTAGATAAGCTGAGTGCAGCCATACCTGAGAAGATGAGAATTTCTTTATGACAGGGCCAGAAAAAAAGGCCAGAAGTAGGACCATCTTCAAGATAATAATGACAACAGACTCTGTATTGAGTGTTTACTATATGCCCATCACAGGTCTATGAGCCTTGTGTATAGTAACTCATTTAATCCTTAAAATATTATGAACTCATTTTTCAGATGGGAAAACTGAGACCCAGAGAGGCCCAATGAGCTCCCCAAAGTCACACAGCTGGTGCATGATGTAGCTGGGATACAAAGGCCTTACCCCATTTTCCCGCTCCTCTTTAGAGAAAAACTCCCTGAAAGTGCCATCTAACCTTCCTGTATCTACCCCCCTCATATACCGTTTGGTCCTTAAATTCACTCTAATCAGAATTTAGATCACAACACCCCCACAAAGCTGTTCTCATCGAGGTCACTATCAAGGTCAACGGTGATGGCCCTTTTTCATTTGTCTTCTATGTATCCATTGTAGCCTCATGACTTTCATACTTATTTCTCCAGCCTGGGCCTCTTACCTGAGTTAAACACACACACTCACACACACACACACACACACACACACACACACACACACACACAAAATGCATACGCCTGCGTGCACACACACACACACATACACACACACACAACTTACTAGACACCTGCAAAACTATGCATTTCCTTCCTTCATTCTTTACTTCCTTCCTTTCTTTCTTTCTTTCTTTTGAGTCAGAGTTTTACTCTGTGGTCCAGACTGGAGTGCAGTGGCACTCTCACAGCCATTGCAGCCTTGACCTGCTGAGCTCAGGCAATCCTTCCACCTCAGCCTTCCATGTAGCTAGATGTTCAGGCATGTGCCACCATTCCTGGATAATTTTTTGATTTGCTGTAGAGATGCAGTCTCACAATTGCCCAGGTTGTTCTCGAACCCATAGACTCAGGCAATCCTCTTGCTTCCATCTCCGAAAGTGCTGGGATGGCAGGTGTGAGTCACCACTCCCGGTTAAAACTATACATTTTCAAACTTACCTTAAGCAAAACCAAACTCCTAATTATCCTCCCACACCTTCTCCACCCCCACAGTTATCTCCATCTCTGAAAAATGTCACTACCATTAATCTAAGTGTACTCACCTCAGAAGGTGGTTTTTCTGGACCAGACAAAAGAGTTTGTTAGACATTTAAAAGAAGAACTTCTAGCAGGAGCACACTTTAAGCAGATAGTAAATCCAAATAGTCAGTGTGTAAGAATTTTGTAGGTAGGGGCAATCCATGGCCACTCATGGGCAATGGGGAAAATAATTGCTATTTCAGTTTTCAATATATACACAAGAGAATTGAAAATAGGTATTTAACCAAAAAGTCATATAAGAATATTCATAGCAGCATTATTCATAGTAGCCAAAAAGTGAAAACTCAAATGTCCATCAATGAATGAATGACCAAACAAAACGTGGTCCATCCACACAATGAAATATTTTTCAGCCATGGAAAGGAATGAAACTCAGACCCAGGCTACAGTATGGATGAGCCTTTGAAATGTTATGCTTGGTGAAAGAACCTAACATCAAAAGGCAAAATATTTTGTGGCTCTATTTGTGTGAAATGTCCAGAATAGACAAATCCATAGAGACAGAAAATGGATTAGTGGTTGCCAGGGCCTCAGGGGAGGGAGAAATGTTAAGTGATGGCTTAATGGGTTGGGAGTTTCCTTTTGGGGTCATGGAAATGTTCTGTGGCTGAGTGGTGGTGATAGTGGTACAACATTGTTTATGTACTAAAAGCCACTGAATTGTAAGCTGTAAACATTGTTAAGCTGGGCGCAGTGGCTCAAGTCTGTAATTCTAGCACTTCAGGAGACTGAGGGGTTCAAGACCAGCCTGGGCAACTTGACAAGACCTTGTCTCTATAGTAAATCAAAAAATTAGCCGGGTGTGGTGGCACATGCCTGTAATTCCAGCAACTTGGAAGGCTGAGGCTGGAGGCTCACCTGAACCCAGCAGGTTGAGGCTGCAGTGACAGTGAGCATGCCACTGCACTCCAGCCTGGGCAACAGAGTGAGATTCAAATTCAAAAAAAAATTGTTAAGATGGTGAATTTGATGTGATGTAGCATTAACTTCAATGACTAATAAACAAATTACTGGTCCCATACAGATTTAAACAGGAAACCTGAGTGACCTGTTTGGATTTTGGCAAAATTATATCCCTCATTTATGTATTTTGTTGGACCTTATTTTCCACAAGTTCTAGACACAATTAATTTTTTCATTTTGTCTCCGTAAGGATCATGTTGTTATCACAGCATAAAAAAATGACAGAGAGAAAGAAGGACATGTCATTCTTGTAAAAAAAAAAAGTTGATTCTAAAAGCTTTTGTGATGGAAGCTTTCTAAGTTTTTTCTTTTAATTTTATGTGGAAATAAAACCTAAAGATGGGATGAAGGTATGTAGGAATTACATATAATGTTGAGAAAATATCACAAAGGACAAAGAGTGAGAAACTATCATGGATAGGACTTGGTGAGCCAGGTCATGGAACTGGGGGAACAAACAATCTGACTTCACTCTCTTCTTTATTTTGATATCCCAGTGGCGGGTCTCATCGGGCAAACCAATTGGAAGCCACAGACCCATAAAGCTCATTGTGTTAATCATATCACAACATCTACATAAATCAAAACATCAGGTTGTACGCTTTAAATATATACAATTTGTGTTTGTGAGTTATACCTCAATAACACCTAGGGACAAATGATAAATTATTAACTAACAATCAGTCCACTGATATATTCCAAAAATGTCAGCATGATGGGCAGACCACTGGATGAACTTGGAAGGGTCAAGGGAAGACATCCAGCCCACTTCGATAACACATCCTTGTTTATCAGGCCTCTGTTCCCTGCCTCACTCACTAGAATATACGTTCTTTGACAGAAAGAACAATGTGTGTCTTGCTTGGTATCACAGCCCAGTTTCTACAAAGTAGACACTTAAGAAATATCTGGGCAACTTGGCGAGACCTCATCTCTACAGTAAATCAAAAAATCGGCCAGGCATGGTAGCACATGCCTGTAATTCCGGCTACTTGGAAGGCTGAGGTGGAAGGGTCGCCGGAGCCCAGCAAGTCGAGGCTGTGGTGGCCGGGAGCGGCCACTGCACTCCAGTCTGGGCGACAGAGTGAGACTCCAACTCAAAAAAAAAAAGAAATATTCATAGAGGCCAGGCACGGTGGGTCATGCCTGTAATCTCAGCTGAGAGGAGAGGATTACTTGAGCCCAGGAATTCAAGATCAGCCTGGGCAACACAGCAATATCCCATTTCTACAAAAAAATTTTTTAAAAATTAGCCAGGCATGGTAGCGTGTGGCTGTAGTCCCAGCTTCATAGGAGGCTGAAGTGGAAGGATCGCCTGAGCCCAGCAGTTCCAGCCTGTGGTGAACCGTGATTATGCCACTGCACTCCAACCTGGGTGATAGAGTGAGAACCTGACTCAAAAAAGAAAAGAAATATTCATAGGATAAATACATGACTTTGTGCAAACTCCTTAACCTCTCCAAGCCTCCTGGGCTTTCTCACCTATATCTTGCAGGGCATGTGGGCTGGACCAGAGGCAGAAGCTAGGCTGCTTCTGGTGAACAATTGGGATACAACCATACAAGCCCTCTACTACCCTACATGATGGAGTTGATATGCATAGAGGTTTTGAAATGTTTTCACTGGAAGGAAAAGAGAGAGAAAACAGAATGGCAGAGAGGATTTGTGTCTTCAGCTGACTTACGTGGCGGGGAGGGATGGAAGGAGAGATGTTGCTGGGTATTCTATGAGTCAGGTGTGGTTGTGTCCCAGCTCAGCAGCCTGGAGCCCAGGAGACCATGACACCACCCCAAACTGGGGAGAGAACTGGCAACTTGCAGCATGGGTCAAGGTGAGTCTCAGGGCTCTGTGGACTTGGCCTTTCCATGGATACAGATTGCTGTGCTGAGCAGTGGCAGGAATGTAGAGAAGGCATGTGGGGGACCGTGATGGGGACATCAATACAGAGAAAGATGGAAGACACACATCTGAGCAGACACAACTCCATCAATACCCACAAACTCTTTCAGAGGGATTTTCCCAAAATGTAGGGAAGAGAAGGATAATCTGAGGTCCTGTGGTCAAAAAGCTAAATTCATAAGTTGAGATAATTGTGTTGAGATGCCCATTTTTGTAGCAAAGGCAGATACTGCTTGAGTGTTTCAAATCACACACTGAATGAATACTTTTGTCAAAGCTGGGAATCATTCATGAAGTCCTTACACAGCAAAAGTTCATGACACAACAAAGATTGAATATGGGTTCAAAAAGGCCTACTGTTTAGGGGGAAACATGGAAAGTGCTATGATGGAATTTCAAAAAGAAAGATGTGCTCTTCTTCACAATCAACATGAAAGGTGGCCCCTTGTGACGCTTTTTGATAGTTTTTAAGCTTCAAAGTTTTTATCGCAGCATTGTTCACAATAGCAAGAACCTGGAAGCAACCATGCTGCCCATCAAAAGAGGACTGGATTTAAAAAATGTGGTACATATACACGATGGAATACTACGCAGCCATAAAAAGAACAAAATCATGAATTTCGCAGCAACCTGGAAGGAACTAGAGTCTATAATACTGAGTGACCTCTCACAGAAACAAAGATCCGGGTATCACATGTTCTCACTCATATAATGGACCTTGAACATCCAATGTAATACTATAAGAAAATGACTGACAGTAGTGGGAAACTATGGGGCAGGGAGAAGGGATTAACAGTAGCAAATATCTGGGGACGGGGAAACACCTCTTATCAACAGAGTGCCTGAATGAAACGTATTTGTATACCTAACCCTTAACTGTACCCCACAACATCATAATAAAAAATATTGATTAAAAAAAAGCGCTCTTTATTATAGGTATATTTGGAAGTGTACAAAACTATTTCATTCTGGGCTCGATAAAGCAGGGTGTTATGAAAAACAATACTTAACCTTTTAGTGATAAGGCTGACTGGAGCATTTAAAAAGTTCATAGCATCATTTGAGACAAGAATTTTTTAATGCACTTCAAAAATCTCATTACAATGAGCCTCCAACAAATATCTAAGTGGTTCATACAGCTCTCCTTTTTGTATTTGATGATGATGGGCAGAGTAGTCTACACTGCTGGTGCCCTCCCTAACCCTCCTTAAGCTCCCGCCCTCTTCTCCAGAAAACTGGCTTCACAGGCCTGGAGTGCTTTACTCAGGAGGTTACATAGCACCCCGCCATTATGGGAGCATCACACAGTCAATAATTGACTTCATGGGCTCTGTGATCACAGATTCATTCTCTGCTTTCAGGGAACCTGTCCTGAGTCACCTCTTATCATTTTAGAAACAGTATCATTAGCAATAGAATTAGCACAGAGTTGTTGTTACTGGAAACTTAAACAAGAGGAACCTGTTCGGGAGATTCTGCAAAATCATGACATAATTCGAAAAATCCGGAGTGTTCATTTTAGGTGACAGACTATTAGAATAGTGTTCTGTTCCTGGAGAGTAAATGGACACACTTTCTTTCCTGGATGAATTCATCCAATGGACATTATTAAATCAATTAGTAACTCCAATCTTCTACTGGGTAATAGACTTACAGGGATAAATCAGATGAGGAGCTAATCTGATTATGATCCAACATGCTGAGTATTACAAATAAAAGATCAATGACTTTAGGCAAAATTGAGGAGAAATATTAAGTCAAGAGGCAATCAGATAACTTAGAACTGATGATGGAAAGCTTTTCTATGAGCACACATTAAGTAAAGTTCAAATTGTTACATTTCTAATGGCTTATTTTTTACAGTTTTGAAAGTTTTGACAGCTCTGTATAGTATGTTTTTCTGAATAAAGTATTTCGAAAGACAC
>NW_006945095.1:0-755 GCF_000164805.1 Carlito syrichta | reverse complement strand
CTATGTACTAGCATATGGCAGCAATGGTGTAAAATAGTATTTGTATGTGTGTGATAAATATAATATGCATACATCTAAATTCTGCTCATACACGCAAGTAATAAAGCCAACTCTGTAACCAGTTCCAGCTTCACTCACTCTCTATTCTCTTGGGAAACCATGCGGATTGTTGGCCAGTCAGTTGAAGGTTGAAAGACAGGAGATGGTTCTCTTATAGACTCACACTCATAGTCTCTTTCTACCAGTTAGGCTAAATGCTCAGCATACTGATTTCTATGTAGTCCCCAATCTGCTTATGCCAATTTCAAATAAAACTTGTTATCTGGTTATTGTAACGACGCAATTTAATGATTACTCAAATGGCTGAATGTCCATGCAAAATAAAAGAGGTGTTTCCATGAAAACAATAGCTTGCATATGTTGGAAAGACACAATAATACAAGGAATGTGTGTGTGTGTGTGTGTGTGTGTGTGTGTGTGTGTGTGTGTGTACACATGTACACTGGCTAGGGGTGAGTGTATAAGGAATAGTCAAGTTAAGTTTAGACACAAAAAACTGTGAAAGCTTTGGGAATTAATAACAAAAATAGACAGCATTTATACACTCAAAGTGTCTCACACAGGTCCTTAAGTTTTTGTGATACTTCAAAACCATTGAAATTTATCATTATGGGTGATAAGACTGTGATATACTCAAGAAAGGCTTTATACCATTTCCAATGAGAATATGCATCCTTATAGAAAAGCCCTTAATT
>NW_006945094.1:0-7486 GCF_000164805.1 Carlito syrichta | reverse complement strand
GGGGTAAGTGACCATTCACGAATCCTCTAAACGAGGTAGTGTTTCTTTTTTTTTTTAGCAGTCTTAATTTAGAGGACCGGAAAACACCAAACTGGAAGGGGGCCTGTGGGAGTTGCCCACGAGGTAGTCTTTTATTATTATGATCACTGGGTCCTTTTGGCGTTTGGTTATAGCCCATACCTATATACTGGCACTTCCCTTTGTTTAGAAACATTTGGATGTTTTTATTATTGTGTAACAGCCTTTGAGCAGTTTTTCCTACATGATATGAAGTTTGCTTATTCTAAGTTCATAAACAATTTTCCAGATTTTTCAATTATCTAAATTTTTAAACTAATGCAGAACCCAAATACTTACTACTTAGTAAATTTCCATGTTATTTTGGATTATACCTGTTGGGCTCCAAATAGTCTTTTTTCTGTGTGCCTCATTTTAAATGGTTGGCGATTAAAGGTATCAGATTAATCGGATATTTAGTTGCTGAGTACAGCATTCTGTCTTAGGTAGAGAAAATACTAGGAGATTCAATCAAAATACTCTTTTAAAAATAAAAATTGGGTTAAAATATAAAGGGAAGGTGATTACTTTTCACTAGGGATTGCACATCTGTAACATTTAATCAAAATTAACAGGTAGAAAATGCAGAGTGCACCAAGAAAACTTACACGAACTTTAAGAGTGAAAATAACTGTATTAAATTATGATACTGTTTTATTTTCTCAAATTTTTAGATTTATTATACATTCTGCCTTTTGAATAGCACTTCCATACACTGAATTTCAAGGTTCAGTTTTCTAACAATGATATAGATCCAGAATCTCAACAAGTTTCAGTTAGGTAGAGTAAAACATTCAGAATTTATGTGAGAAACACTGTAGTTGTCAATATTGAAGGCAGAATTATGCCATGTATTCCAAGGTATTAAAAATAAAAGGAATTATCATTGGAGTATTATACAATTCTTAAAAAATCAATTCCTGCATAATGAACATTACTAGGCCAGTTCCTGAATTGTAGTCATTTTATAGCAAAAAAATTAAAAATAGAATAAACAAATAAAGTCAGTTGCATGTATTACAGCTTTTATTTATTTTTATTTAAATTTTTTTTAGAATGTGGGTTACAATTAAGAGATATACAACCATTGATTAAACAGGGTCCCTGCTTGATGAGGTATGCCCGTCCCTTACTTAGCAGTATCCCTCCACTGCCAATCTCACCCCACCCCTTAAAAAGTTTTCCATTACTGCCAAACACTTTCTTAGAACACTATAAGTGATCCAGTTTAGCTCATGAGTGAGAATATATGTAACTCTTTTCTTTGGTTCTGTGATAAATCACTGAAAATGACCTACCTCATATCCATCAACGTTCTGCAAAATCCTTCTATGTGTCATTTTTTATGGCTGCATAATATTCCACTGTGTATATAGCTCATTTATATATACCCATTCCAGCTTTGATGGGCCAACATGTTTTGTACCATTTTGTTTTGTAATTTTGATTAAAACAGCAAAAAACATATGGGTGCAGGTTCCTTTTTGGTAAAATGATTTGAGTTGCTCCAGGTATATTCTCTAGAGGTGATACATGAGTCACATGATAGGTCAAGATCTTCTCCCTTTACAACCCACCACACTGTTTTCCAAAGATGTTGCTGTACTTTTCAGTCCACATACAATGTAGAAGCATTTATTTCTTCCAAAATCCTGACCTCCATCTGTTATGGCTTGTTTTTAATAATGTTGGTCAGTATTACATGGGGTATGTGGTAGTTCCAAGTGGTTTCATTTGCATTTTTTTGATGATGAGTGAAGCTGAGCAACTTTCATGTGTCTGTTTTCTGCCCATATCTCTTCTTATGAAAAGTGTCAAATCACGTATTTTGAACACTTTTCAAAGGGAATGTTTGCCTGATATTTCTGAGTGTTTGGTTTTCTTGTAGATACTAGATGAAAAGCCTCTTTACAGATATATAGGTGGAGAATCGTCTTTCCCATTCTGTTGGCTATAACCCTGCCCTTCTGACGGTTTCTTTTCTTTTGCAGAAGTATATTATTTGATGATATCCCACTTGTCTTACTTATATCTTAAGGCATGGGTATTTATGGCCCTGAACATGAATTAGTTTCTGATTCCAGTTCCCCTAATGGTGTCTCCTACATTTTCTAAGATTATTATAATTTGTTATTACATTGAGGTCTTTGATTCATATAGACTTAATGTGTATGGTGATAGATAGATGTTCTGTTCCAATCTTGTGCTTGTTGTCAGCCTTTACCCAGCACCATTCACTGAATATGTTCTCCATTACCCAGTGGACCTTGGAGGTTTTTACGAAGATGTGTTGGTTGAGGATTTGAGCATTTCATTCTCTGTCCTGATCCATTGGCCTGTGAACCTATTCTTGTACCAATACCAGGCTGTGTTGATTACTGTAAACCTATAGTAAAATTTGAAGTCTGGAACTACGATAGCTCCTGCTTTGCTTCTTTTGGTAAGTTACTTTTGGCTATTCATGATGGTTTATGGTTTCGTATGAATTCTCTTTTGTAATTTCCAGGTCTGAGATGAATGATGTTAATTTAATTGTTTTTTCATTGAATCTATAGAATGACTGAAGGCCTAACTTTTACATTAAAAGAGGTAAGTAAAGTCAGGGAAACAAGCATGTCAAATTGTCATTTATGACATCAGCCTCAGAACGTCGACATCATAATGGGAGGGACACTGACTACTGAGCAATCCTTAGGCTTTAAGCACTTGTGTACAGTGCTCTTCCAAATGCGGTACACACGTTGGATTTCATTCCAAAGAAGTGAAGATAGCCATGTGTTCACATGGTGAACACATCCAAAAATTTCTCCGGGGGTAAGTGACCATTCAAGAATCCTCTAAACGAGGTAGTCTTTAAAAAAACAAAAAACAAAAAAAAACAGTCTTTACTGAGAGGACTGAGAAACTCCCAAACTGGGGGGAGACCTAGGGAGTTTCCCTTGAAGTACTGTTTTATTATTATGATCACGGAGTCCTGTTGGAGGTTGGGTATAGCACAACCAAATAATATTTTATCACTTTCTTTAGTTTAGAAAGATTTAGTTGTTTTGAGTATTGTGTAACAGCCTTTCAGCAGTTTTTCCTACAGAATTTGAGCATTGCTTTTTCTAAGATCATAATCAATTTTTCAGAATTTTAATTATCTAAATTTTTAAACTAATGCAGAGCCCAAATACTTACTACTTTGTAAATCTACATGTTGTTTTGGTTTATGCATATTGGGCTCCAAATTCTATTTTTTCTGTGTGCCTCATTTAAACGGTTAGTGATTAAAAGTATCAGATTAATCAGATACTTTTGTGCAGAGTACAGACTTATGTCTTATGCAGAGAAAACACTAGGTGATTCAATAGAAATACTCTTTTAAAAATGAAAATTTTGTTAAAATATAAAGGGAATGTGATTACTTTTCTCTAAGGATTGCATATCTGCAACATTTAATCAAAATTAACAAGCAGAAAATACAGAGTGCACAGAGAAAATTTACACAAATTTTAAGAGTGAATAAAACTATATTAAATTATGATACTGTTTTATTTTCTAAAATTTTTTTTTTTTTTTTTTTTTTTTTTTTTTTTTGAGTTGGAGTCTCACTCTGTCGCCCAGACTGGAGTGCAGTGGCTGCTCCCAGCCACCGCAGCCTCGACCTGCTGGGCTCTGGCGATCCTTCCGCCTCAGCCTTCCAAGTAGCCGGAATTACAGGCGCGCGCTACCACGCCCAGCTGATTTTTTGATTTATTGTAGAGATGAGGTCTCGCTGCCCAGGCGGGTCTCGAACCCGCGGGCTCAGGCAATCCACTCACCTCAGCCTCCCAAAGGCGCGGGATTACAGGCTGAGCCACTGAGCCCGGCTATTTTCTAAAATTTTTAAGATATATTATACATTCTGCCTTTTGAATAGCACTTAGGTACACTGAATATCGAAGTTATGTTTTCTGATTTGATATAGATCTGGAACCTCAACAAGTTTCAATTTAGGCAGAATAAAACATTCAGAATATATGTGAGAAACACTTTAGTTATCAATTTGGTGGGCAGAATTATACCATGTATTCCAACGTATTAAAAGGAAATGGAGTTATCATTGGAATATTATACAATTCTTAAAAAATCAATCCCTGCTTAATGAACACTTCTAGGCCCAACCCTGAATTGTAATCCTTTTTATAGTAAAAGAAAAAAATATATAGAATAAGCAAATAATCTTACTTGCATGTTTTACAATTTTCATTTGTTCATTTATTTAATTATTTATTTTAATTTTTTAAAAAATATAGGCTACAGTTCAGAGTTATATATACAGCCATTGATTATGTAGGATCCCTGGTTGATGCGTTATGCCCCTCCCTTCCTTAGCAGTATCCTTCCACAGCCAATCTCACCCCTCCCCGTAAACAGTTTTCCACTACTGCCAATCACTTTCCTACAGCACTATACGTGATCCACTTCAGCTCATGAATGAGAACATACGGAACTCTGTTCTTTGGTTCTGTGATAAATCACTGAAAATGACCTACATCATATCCATCAAACGTTTTGCAAAGTCCTTCTATCTGTACTTTTTTATGGCTGCATAATATTCCACTTTGTATATACCTCATTTATTTTACCTATTCCAGCTTTGATGGGCAACATGTGTGGTACCATGTTTTTTTGCAATTGTGATTAGAGCTGCCAAAACATACTGGTGCAGGTACCTTTTTGGTAAAATGATTTGAGTTCCTCCAGGTATATTCTCTAGAGGGGAATTTCAGAGTCACATGTTAGGTCAAGATCTTCTCCCTCTACAAACCACCACACTATTTTACAAAGATGTTGCTCTACTTTTCAGTCCACATGCATTGTAGAAGCATTTATTTCTTCCAAAATCCTGAACTGCATCTGTTATTGTTTGTTTTATTAATGATGGTCAGTCTTACAGGGGGTATGTGGTAGTTCAAAGTGGTTTCATTTGCATTTCTTTGATGGTGACTGAAGCTGAGCAATTTTCATGTGTCTGCTGTCAGCCCGTATCTCTTCTTATGAAAAGTGTCCAATCACGTATTTTGCACACTTTTCAAAGGGAATGTTTGTCTGATTTTTCTGTGTTTGAGTTTCTTGTAGATCCTAGATGCTTTGCCTTTTTACAGATATATAGGTGGAGATTCGGTTTTCCCGTTCTGTTGGCTGTATCCCTGTCCTTCTGATGGTTTCTTTTGTGTTGCAGAAGTATATTAATTTGATGAAATCCCACTTGTCTTACTTACGTCTTAAAGCATAGGTATTTAGGGCCTTGAAGTGGAATTATTTTCCTAATGGTGTCTCCTGCGTTTTCTAAGATTTTTATAATCTGTTGTTTTACATTTCGGTCTTTGATCCATATAGAGTTAATGTGTATGGTGATAGATAACGGTTCTGTTTCAATCTTGTGCATGCTGTCTGCCTTTTCTCAGCACCATTTACTGAATATATTCTCCATTACAGAGTGGGTCTTGTAGATTTTTTCAAAGATGAGTTGCTTGAGTATTTGAGCATTTCATTCTCTGTCCTTATCCATTGGCCTATGTACCTATTCTTGCACCAATACGAGGCTGTGCTGATTACTGCAAACATATTGTAAAATTTGAAGTCTGGAACTGTGAAAGCTCCTGGTTTGTTTCTTTGGGTAAGCTTCTTTTTTTTTTTTTGAGTTGGAGTCTCACTCTGTCACCCAGACTGGACTGCAGTGGCCGCTTCCAGCCTCCGCAGCCTCGACCTGCTGTGCTCTGGTGATCCTTCCGCCTCAGCCTTCCAATTAGCTGGTATTACAGGCATGTGCTACCACACCCAGCTGATTTTTTGATTTATTGTAGAGATGAGGTCTCGCTGCCCAGGGGGGTCTTGAACCCGCAGGCTCAGGCAATCCACTCATCTCAGCCTCCCAAAGGCACTGGATTACAGGCTGAACCTCCGAGCCCGGCTATTGGTAAGTTTCTTTTGGCCATTCATGATGGTTTATGGTTTCATATGAATTCTTTTTTGGAATTTCCAGGTCTGAGAACAATGTTGTTAACATAATGGTTATTTCGTTGAATCTGTAGATAGACTAAAAGACCAATTTTTTCAATAAATGTAGTAAGTAGAATCAGGGAAACAAGCAAGTCAAATTGTCATTTATGACATCAGCTTCAGAACTTTGACATCATAATGGGAGGGAACTTGACGACTGAGCAATCCTTAGTCTTCAAGCACCTGTGTACAGTGCTCTGCCAAATGCGGTAGACACAATGGATTTCATTCCAAAGAAGTGAAGACAACCATGTGTTCACATAGTGACCTCATCTAAAAATTTCTCCAGGCGTAGATGACCATTCAAGAATCCTCTAAACGAGGTAGACATTTTTTTTAAGTAGTCTTTTTGAGAGGATCGAAAAACCCCCAAACTGGGAGGGGACCTGAGGTAGTTCCCTACGAGGTAGTCTTTTATTATTATGATCACAGAGTCCTGATGAAACTTGCTTATAGCACAACCAAATAATATTTTTTGCACTTTCTTTAGTTTAGAAATATTGGGATGTTTTTAGTATTGTGTAACAGCCTTTGAGCAGTTGTTTCTACAGGATTTGAATATTGGTTTTGCTAAGATCTTAATCAGTTTTTCAGAATTTTCAATTATCTAAATTTTTAAACTAATGCAGAGCCCAAATAATTACTACTTTGTAAATCACCATGTTATTTTGGTTTATACATATTGGGTCCCAAATTCTCTTTTTCTGTGTGCCTCATTTTAAATGGTTGGTGATTAAAAGTATCAGATTAATCGGGTACTTTGTTGCAGAGTACAGCATTATTTCTTAAGTAGAGAAAATACGAGGGGATTCAATGGAAATACTCTTTAAAAATATAAATTCGGTAAAAATATAAAGAGAATGTGATTACTTCTCTCTAAGTATTGCACCTCTGTAACATTTAATAAAAATTAACAAGCAGAAAATACAGAGTGCACCAAGAAAATTTACACAAATTTTAAGAATGAAAAATGTTGTATTAAATTATAATTCTCTTTTATTTTCTCAAATATTTAAGATTTATTATGCATTCTGCCTTTTGAATAGCACTTAGGTACACTGAATCTCAAGGTACATTTTTTAAACAATGATATAGATCTGAATCTCAACAAGTTTCAATTTAAGCAGAATAAAACATTCAGAATTTATGTGAGAAGCACTGTAGTTGTCAATTTTGAAGGCAAAATTATACCATGTGATCCAAGGTATTAAAAGGAAAAGGAGTTATCATTGGAGTATTATAGTATTCTTAAAAATTCAATCCCTGCATGATGAATATTTCTAGGCCCAACTCTGAATTGTAACCGTTTTTAAAGTAAAAAATAAATAAAAAATAGAATAAACAAAGAATATCAGTTGCATATTTTATAGCTTTCATTTATTTATTTATTTATTTTAGTTTT
>NW_006945093.1:0-705 GCF_000164805.1 Carlito syrichta | reverse complement strand
CAAAGACGTGCTCTACTTTTCAGTCCACATGCATTGTAGAAGCATTTATTTCTTCCAAAATCCTGAACTGAATCTGTTATTGTTTGTTTTATTAATGATGGTCAGTCTTACAGGGGGTATGTGGTAGTTCAAAGTGGTTTCATTTGCATTTCTTTGATGGTGACTGAAGCTGAGCAATTTTCATGTGTCTGCTGTCAGCTCGTATCTCTTCTTATGAAAAGTGTCCAATCACGTATTTTGCACACTTTTCAAAGGGAATGTTTATCTGATTTTTCTGTGTTTGAGTTTCTTGTAGATCCTAGATGCTTTGCCTTTTTACAGATATATAGGTGGAGTTTCTGTTTTCCCGTTCTGTTGGCTGTATCCCTGTCCTTCTGATGGTTTCTTTTGTGTTGCAGAAGTATATTAATTTGATGAAATCCCACTTGTCTTACTTACGTCTTAAAGCATGGGTATTTAGGGCCTTGAAGTGGAATTATTTTCCTAATGATGTCTCCTGCGTTTCCTAAGATTTTTATAATCTGTTGTTTTACATTTCGGTCTTTGATCCATATAGAGTTAATGTGTATGGTGATAGATAACGGTTCTGTTTCAATCTTGTGCATGCCGTCTGCCTTTTCTTAGCACCATTTACTGAATATATTCTCCATTACAGAGTGGGTCTTGGAGATTTTTTCAAAGATGAGTTGGTTGAGGATTTGAGGA
>NW_006945092.1:0-813 GCF_000164805.1 Carlito syrichta | reverse complement strand
TTCTTCCAAAATCCTGAACTGCATCTGTTATTGTTTGTTTTATCTAACGATGGTCAGTCTTACAGGGGGTATGTGGTAGTTCAAAGTGGTTTCATTTGCATTTCTTTGATGGTGACTGAAGCTGAGCAATTTTCATGTGTCTGCTGTCAGCCCGTATCTCTTCTTATGAAAAGTGTCCAATCACGTATTTTGCACACTTTTCAAAGGGAATGTTTGTCTGATTTTTCTGTGTTTGAGTTTCTTGTAGATCCTAGATGCTTTGCCTTTTTACAGATATATAGGTGGAGATTCGGTTTTCCCGTTCTGTTGGCTGTATCCCTGTCCTTCTGATGGTTTCTTTTGTGTTGCAGAAGTATATTAATTTGATGAAATCCCACTTGTCTTACTTACGTCTTAAAGCATAGGTATTTAGGGCCTTGAAGTGGAATTATTTTCCTAATGGTGTCTCCTGCGTTTTCTAAGATTTTTATAATCTGTTGTTTTACATTTCGGTCTTTGATCCATATAGAGTTAATGTGTATGGTGATAGATAACGGTTCTGTTTCAATCTTGTGCATGCTGTCTGCCTTTTCTCAGCACCATTTACTGAATATATTCTCCATTACAGAGTGGGTCTTGTAGATTTTTTCAAAGATGAGTTGCTTGAGTATTTGAGCATTTCATTCTCTGTCCTTATCCATTGGCCTATGTACCTATTCTTGCACCAATACGAGGCTGTGCTGATTACTGCAAACATATTGTAAAATTTGAAGTCTGGAACTGTGAAAGCTCCTGGTTTGTTTCTTTGGGTAAGCTTCTTTTTTTTTTTTGAGT
>NW_006945091.1:0-694 GCF_000164805.1 Carlito syrichta | reverse complement strand
CACATCAAACTGGAATGAGTAAAAATAAATGAGGTATATACACAGTGGAATATTATGCAGCCATAAAAAAGGGCTAAAAAAAGCCATAAAAAAGATAGAAGGATTTTGCAGAACGTTTGATGGATAAGATGTAGGTCATTTTCAGTGATTTATCACAGAACCAAAGAACAGAGTTCCATATGTTCTCACTTATGAGCTGAACTTGATCACTTATACTGCTGTAAGACAGTGATTGGCAACATTGGAAACCTGTTTAGTGGGAGGGGTGAGATTGGCAGTGGAGGGATACTGCTAAGGAAGGGAGGGGCATACCTCATCAACCAGGGATGCTGCATAATCAATGGTTGTATATCTAACTATGAATTGTACCCCACAATTTTTTTAAAATTAAAATAAATAATTAAATAAATAAATCAATGAAAGCTGTAAAACATGCAATGACTTTGTTTGTTTTTTCTATTTTTAATTTTTATTTTTTTACTTAAAAATGGGTACAATTCAGGGTTGGGACTAGAAATGTTCATTATGCAGGAATTGATTTTTCTTTTTTTTTTGAGTTGGAGTCTCACTCTGTCACACAGACTGGAGTGCAGTGGGTGCTTCCGGCCACCGCAGCCTAGACCTGCTGGGCTCTAGCTATCCTTCCGCCTCAGCCTTCCAATTAGCCAGAATTACAGGCGTGTGCTACCATACG
>NW_006945090.1:0-794 GCF_000164805.1 Carlito syrichta | reverse complement strand
CTGTAAACATATGGAACACCAGCCCCTGCAGAGACGTAGAGATTCCCTGGAAGGTGGGGCAGTGTCAGCGATTATTCTGGAGAAATAAAGAGAAAGAAAGACAAAAGGAGTGAAAGAAAGAGACTGGACTCTGTCTTGTGCAAAAGCCGATACTGTAGTAGGGATAGATATTAAAAGAAAGAAAGATCCAGGCTCGGTGGCTCAGCCTGTAATCCCGCGCCTTTGGGAGGTTGAGGTGACTGGGTTGCCTGAGCCCCTGGGTTCGAGACCCGCCTGAGCAGCGAGACCTCATCTCTACAATAAATCAAAAAAATCAGCCGGGAGTGGTAGTGCATGCCTGTAATTCTTGCTTCTTGGAAGGTTGAGGTGGAAGGATCGCCGGAGCACAGCAGGTCGACGCTGCGGTGACCAGGAGCGGCCACTGTACTCCAGTGTGGGCAAGCGAGTGAGACTCCAACTCAAAATAAAAAAAAGAAAGATGGATGGATAGATGTAAAGAGGAAGAAAGAGAAAAAAAAGAAAGAAAGTGGACAACCTTTCAGTGAAATGAGCAGAAGCTATTTATTGGGAACAAACGTGAGTCTTTTATCCCTAATTTTCACATGCTAAATCACAAGACTTTCACGTGAACAGAAGGCCAGGTGGATGAGGCTCATCCCCCCACCCACCAGGTGTTTCCTTAAGCGTGAGGAAGGACAAACCCAATCAAATCACAAGACTTTCACGTGAACACAAAGCCAGGTGGATGAGGGTCCTCCCCCAACCACCAGGCCTTTCCCAAGCATGAGGAAGGA
>NW_006945089.1:0-490 GCF_000164805.1 Carlito syrichta | reverse complement strand
TCCCAAACCAAAGAGATCATGGAGGAGTCATTCCACTCTAAACAGTTGCAGCTGCAACTGGAGGAATTTACAAGCCATTTGTTCCCTGTCTCTGAACATTCCTTTCTAAGCTATCTGTCTTGAGTTGTAGCAGACTGGTCAAGGGCGTATGCGCAACATAGCGTCTATCCTATTTTTTGGTGGGGGGGTATCCAATTACCCAGGTGATGTGTCCTATAGATATCTTAATTTTCAGTGTAGGGTAGGCATGGCATGCTTGTTCTGCAGTTTAGCATATTCTGGGACCTGAACAAGTGTCCTTTTCCTCTACAGCCCCAGTGCGGCAACCCAGATAGTCTGAGAAGCATTCCCAATTAAAATCCCAACTGCACAAGTACTCCCAACACAGAAATCTACATGCCCAACATCCAAAGAGGACAGTTGTGGAAGATAATACATGTTTGATTCAGGTTTTTCAATTTTCTGACAGTTCAGCCTTGAGGAGCAAGTT
>NW_006945088.1:0-804 GCF_000164805.1 Carlito syrichta | reverse complement strand
TTACTTACGTCTTAAAGCATAGGTATTTAGGGCCTGAAGTGGAATTATTTTCCTAATGGTGTCTCTGCGTTTTCTAAGATTTTTATAATCTGTTGTTTTACATTTCGGTCTTTGATCCATATAGAGTTAATGTGTATGGTGATAGATAACGGTTCTGTTTCAATCTTGTGCATGCTGTCTTCCTTTTCTCAGCACCATTTACTGAATATATTCTCCATTACAGAGTGGGTCTTGTAGATTTTTTCAAAGATGAGTTGCTTGAGTATTTGAGCATTTCATTCTCTGTCCTTATCCATTGGCCTATGTACCTATTCTTGCACCAATACGAGGCTGTGCTGATTACTGCAAACATATTGTAAAATTTGAAGTCTGGAACTGTGAAAGCTCCTGGTTTGTTTCTTTGGGTAAGCTTCTTTTTTTTTTTTTGAGTTGGAGTCTCACTCTGTCACTCAGACTGGACTGCAGTGGCCGCTTCCAGCCTCCGCAGCCTCGACCTGCTGTGCTCTGGTGATCCTTCCGCCTCAGCCTTCCAATTAGCTGGTATTACAGGCATGTGCTACCACACCCAGCTGATTTTTTGATTTATTGTAGAGATGAGGTCTCGCTGCCCAGGGGGGTCTTGAACCCGCAGGTTCAGGCAATCCACTCATCTCAGCCTCCCAAAGGCACTGGATTACAGGCTGAACCTCCGAGCCCGGCTATTGGTAAGTTTCTTTTGGCCATTCATGATGGTTTATGGTTTCATATGAATTCTTTTTTGGAATTTCCAGGTCTGAGAACAATGTTGTTAACATAATGGTTATT
>NW_006945087.1:0-752 GCF_000164805.1 Carlito syrichta | reverse complement strand
TAAATGTTGCAGATATGCAATCCTAGAGAAAAAGTAATCACATTCCCTTTATATTTTAACAAAATTTTCATTTTTAAAAGAGTATTTCTATTGAATCACCTAGTGTTTTCTCTGCATAATACATGTCTGTACTCTGCACAAAAGTATCTGATTAATCTGATACTTTTAATCACTAACTGTTTAAATGAGGCACACAGAAAAAATAGAATTTGGAGCCCAATATGCATAAACCAAAACAACATGTAGATTTACAAAGTAGTAAGTATTTGGGCTCTGCATTAGTTTAAAAATTTAGATAATTAAAATTCTGAAAAATTGATTATGATCTTAGAAAAAGCAATGCTCAAATTCTGTAGGAAAAACTGCTTAAAGGCTGTTACACAATACTCAAAACAACTAAATCTTTCTAAACTAAAGAAAGTGATAAAATATTATTTGGTTGTGCTATACCCAACCTCCAACAGGACTCCGTGATCATAATAATAAAACAGTACTTCAAGGGAAACTCCCTACGTCTCCCCCCAGTTTGGGAGTTTCTCAGTCCTCTCAGTAAAGACTGTTTTTTTTTTGTTTTTTGTTTTTTTAAAGACTACCTCGTTTAGAGGATTCTTGAATGGTCACTTACCCCCGGAGAAATTTTTGGATGTGTTCACCATGTGAACACATGGTTATCTTCACTTCTTTGGAATGAAATCCAACGTGTGTACCGCATTTGGAAGAGCACTGTACACAAGTGCTTAAAGCCTAAGGAT
>NW_006945086.1:0-668 GCF_000164805.1 Carlito syrichta | reverse complement strand
CCTATAGACCTATTCTTGTACGAATACCAAGCTATGTTGATTACTGTAACCATATAGAAAAGTTTGAAGTCTGGAACAGTGATATCTCCTGCTTTGTTTCTTTTGATAAGATTCTTTTAGCTATTCGTGATTGGTTTTGGTTTCATGTGAATTCTGTGTGTGTGTGTGTGTGTGTGTGTGTGTTTTGGAGTCCCACTCTGTTGCCCAGACTGTAGCGCAGTGGCCGTTCCTGGCCATCACAGGCTCCATTTGATTGGCTCTGGAGTTGCTTCCGCCTCAGCCTTCCAAGTAGCCTGAAGGACAGGCATGCACTACCACGCCCGGCTGATTTTTTGATTTATTGTAGAGATGAGGTCTTGCTGCCCAGGTGGGTCTCGAACCCGCGGGCTCAGGCAATCCACTCACCTCAGCCTCTCAAAGACGTGGGATTAGAGGCTGAGCCACCGAGCCCGAATCATATGAATTTCCAGGTCTGAGAAGAATGATGTTCACTTAATGGTTATTTCATTCATTCAGTAGATTGACTAAAAGGCTAATTTTTACATTAAAAGAGGTAAGTAATGTCAGGGAAATAAGCATGTCAAATTGTCATTTATGACATCAGCCTCAGAAATTTGACATCATACTGGGAGGGACCTTGACTACTGAGCAATCCTTAGGCTTCAAGA
>NW_006945085.1:0-771 GCF_000164805.1 Carlito syrichta | reverse complement strand
AAACTGAACCTTGAAATTCAGTGTATGGAAGTGCTATTCAAAAGGCAGAAAGTATAATAAATCTTAAAAATTGAGAAAATCAAACAGTATCATAATTAATACAGTTATTTTCACTCTTAAAGTTCGTGTAAGTTTTCTTGGTGCACTCTGCATTTTCTACCTGTTAATTTTGATTAAATGTTACAGATGTGCAATCCCTAGTGAAAAGTAATCACCTTCCCTTTATATTTTAACCCAATTTTTATTTTTAAAAGAGTATTTTGATTGAATCTCCTAGTATTTTCTCTACCTAAGACATAATGCTGTACTCGGCAACTAAATATCCGATTAATCTGATACCTTTAATCGCCAACCATTTAAAATGAGGCACACAGAAAAAAGACTATTTGGAGCCCAACAGGTATAATCCAAAATAACATGGAAATTTACTAAGTAGTAAGTATTTGGGTTCTGCATTAGTTTAAAAATTTAGATAATTGAAAAATCTGGAAAATTGTTTATGAACTTAGAATAAGCAAACTTCATATCATGTAGGAAAAACTGCTCAAAGGCTGTTACACAATAATAAAAACATCCAAATGTTTCTAAACAAAGGGAAGTGCCAGTATATAGGTATGGGCTATAACCAAACGCCAAAAGGACCCAGTGATCATAATAATAAAAGACTACCTCGTGGGCAACTCCCACAGGCCCCCTTCCAGTTTGGTGTTTTCCGGTCCTCTAAATTAAGACTGCTAAAAAAAAAAAGAAACACTACCTCGTTTAGAGGAT
>NW_006945084.1:0-956 GCF_000164805.1 Carlito syrichta | reverse complement strand
CACTTTCAAAGGAATGTTTGTCTGATTTTTCTGAATGTTTGAGTTTCTTCTAGATCCTAGATGTTATGCCTTTTAACAGATATATAGGTGGAGAATCGTTTATCCCATTAGGTTAGCTGTATCCCTACTCTTCTGATGGTTTCTTTTGTTTTGTTTCTTTTGTATCCCTGCTCTTCTGATGGTTTCTTTTATTAATTTGATGACATCCCAGTTGTCGAAATTACTTCTTAAGGCATGGGTATTTAGGGATCTGAAGAGGAATTAGTTTCTGGTTCCAGTTTTCCTAATGGTTTCTCCTGCGTTTTCTAAGATTATTATAATTTGGTGTTTTACGTTTAGGTCTTTGATTCAATTAGAATTAATGTGTATGGTGATAGATCGGGGTCTTGTTTCAATCTTTTGCATGTTGTCATCCTTTTCCCAGCACCATTAGCATATGGACCTATTATTGTACCAATACCAGGCTGTGGTGATTCCTGTAGACATATAGTAAAGTTTGAGGTCTGGAACTGCAATAACTCCTGCTTAGTTTCGTTTGATAAAATTCTATTGGCTATTCATGATTCTTTATGGTTTCATTTAAATACTTTATTGGAATTTCCAGGTGTGAGAAAAATGATAACTTAATGGTTATTTCATTAAATCTGTAGATTGACTAAAATGCCAATTTTTAAATTAACAGAGGTAAGTAAAATCAAGGAAACAAGCACGTCAATTGTCATTTATGACATCAGTCTCAGAACTTTGACATCATAATGGGAGGGACCTTGACCCCTGAACAATCCTTTCTTCAAGCACTTGTCTACAGGGCTCTGCCAAATGCGATAGAAATGGTAGATTTCATTCCCAAGAACTGAAAGGAACCATGTGTTCACATTTATACAAAAATTTCTCCAGGTATAAGTGACCATTTAAAAATCCTCTAAACGAGGTAGTCTTTTTTTTTTTTTAAAGCA
>NW_006945083.1:0-847 GCF_000164805.1 Carlito syrichta | reverse complement strand
GGGGTTATGTCTAGCTGAGACTGCAACGGAGATTGGTGGTGAGTTTGGAGAGAGCAAACAATTTCAAAATGATCATCAACAGTACTCTGAGGAAGTATAAAGAACTCAGAAAGGATTCTTTTGACTATTTGGTGCTTTTAAAAAGGCTGCTGGAGGGGCACAGTGGCTCGTACTTGTAATCCCCACACTTTGGGAGGCCAAGGCGAGAGGATTGCTTGAGCCCAGGAATTCAGGACTAGCTTGGGCAACATAGTGAAAGCTCATTTCAGAAGGCCCAGGCACTCAATTCCCAAAAAGCCACAGAAATGATGGAACCAGCAGCCTTTAAGAAATTACAAAGGCAGAGACAACAAGCATCACAGTCTCAACTAGTGAGCAAGCATGAACTGAGATCTGAGGATGAGGGGGGCCTCTCTAATTGTCAGGAACTTGGTCTGATCAAGGAACCCCAAGAATGAACTAGAATTTCCCACTACCTTTGCAATATACAACCTTGAGGCCAGATCAAATAAATTTAAAGAAAAGAGAAAAATGCAATATTTTTGTACCTTTTAGTTACAATGTTGAAACTAATAAACTCCATTAATTAAATCCCAGTAGCACAGTTTCTTTATATTGTTCTTCTTGGAATAGTGATTTAATCTAGGCCTATCATTTGTGCCAGACTGGAGACAGTGACCTGGGAAGCTGGCACTTTCAACTTGACTATGTTGGCTCAGAACATTTTATGTATAACTTTGCTGAAGACATATCTTACTTTGGCTTTCAGCATTCATTCATTTTGTAGGCAGGAGGTGAGCTAGGTTCACAATGGGGTTTACTGGTTGTGAGTGTGTATATTTGTGTG
>NW_006945082.1:0-9860 GCF_000164805.1 Carlito syrichta | reverse complement strand
CCAAATTATAATAAATGTTAGAAATCGCAGGAGACACCATTAGGGAAACTGGAATCGAAAACTAGTTCATCTTCAGAGCCCTAAATACCCATAACTTAAGAAGTAAATTAGACCAGCGGTTTTACATCAAATTTAATATACTTCTGGAAAACAAAAGACACCATCAGAAGAGCAGGGATACACCCAACAGAATGGGAAAAACGATTTTCGACCGATATATCTGTAAAAAGGCATAACATCTAGAATGTACAAAACCTCAAACACTCAGAAAATCAGACAAACATTCCCTTTGAAAAGCGTGCAAAATACGTGATTGGACACTTTTCATAAGAAGAGATACAGGCAGCCAGCAGACTCATGAAAATTGCTCAGCCTCACACATCATCAAAGAAATGCAAATGAAACCACTTTGAAATACCACATACCCCCTGTAAGACTGGCCATCCTGAATAAAACAAACAATAACGACTCCCTCTTGGTCAACCCCCTCAAGTCTCCTCCCAGTTTGGGTGTTTCTTGTTCCTCTCAATAAAGACTGCTCTAAAAAAGTAAAAAAGACATCCAGGCTCTGTGGCTCACCCTGTAATCCCGCGCCTTTGGGAGGCTGAGGTGAGTGGGTTGCCTGAGCCCGCGGGTTGGAGACATGCCTGGGCAACAAGACGACATTTCTACAGTAAATCAAAAAATCAGCCGGGCGTGGTAGCGCACGCCTGTAATTCTGGCTACTTGGAAGGCTGAGGTGGAATGATTGCCAGAGCTGAGCAGGTCGAGGCTGTGGTGGCCAGGTGCAGCCATTGCACTCCAGTCCGGGTGACAGAGTGAGACCCCAACTCAAAAAGAACGAAAGAAAAAAAAAGACTACCTTTTTTAGAGTATTCTTGAATGGTCACTTATCCCTGGAGATATTTTTGGATAGGTGTGAACACATGGTTCTCTTCACTTCTTGGGAATGAAATCCACCTTGTCTACCGTATTTGGCAGAGCACTGTACACAAGTGCCTGAAGCCTAAAGATTGCTCATTCGTCAAGGTCCCTCCCATTATGATGTCAAAGTTCTGAGGCTGATGTCATGAATGACAATTTGACATGCTTGTTTCCCTGACTTTACTTTCCTTTTTAATGTAAAAATTAGCCTTTTAGTCAAATCTACAGATTCAATGAAATAACCATTAAGTTAACATCATTCTTCTCAGACCTGGAAATTGCAAAAAAGAATTCATAAGAAACCATAAACAATCAGGAATAGCCTAAGGAATTTTATAAAAAGAAACAAAGCAGGAGTTATCGCACTTCCAGACTTCAAAGTTTACTACATGTTTATGTTGGGAGCTGGTCGTGGAGGTCTGCCTGAGCATTGGGGATCCAGGTGGGCTGTGGACCCTGAGACCACCAGGTTGTGTTCAGGAGTTGAAGGCCCATTCCCTCCTCCTTTCTTTGTTGTTTGGTATGACCCACTAGCAGGGACTTTGATGATCTAAGTATGAAGTTCTGAGAATATGACAGGCATGGCTGACTCTAAGGATCCTTTGTTCCCGTATTTCACAGACTGAGTTTTCGGCTTGAAACTTAACACAGTTCAAACTCAGGTCACATTTGGGAGCCTTATACATGATACAAGCTTCTTTATAAGAGTTTAAAGTATATTTGTAGAGTTAGTATATACATTTAGAGAGCTGTTTCCAGCTTTAGATGGTATAGATGATTATCTACACTTACCAGAAATGGCCCAGCATGAACTTTGTACTGGGCCACATTCCTAAGATCCCAGCTTCCACTTTGGGCTGGGCTGCATTCTTTTAAACCAGTTCTTTAGTTACAATTAGTGTACATTTTTCTACTTATAATAGAAACTGAATTTATTTTATTCATAGAAAGTGTTATAGAATAGGTTACTCTACGTCAGGGAATTATGTTAGTTCAAGCATGATCAAACATGATACTTTGAGGTTCTATAGATTAAAGCTAACTTTAGAAATTTCATTGTTCCCACTTTCTACTAATTACGGTTTTGGCTTTAGTAAAATTACAGTTTGTATTTGGGTTTTATTTTAGAAGCTTTGTTGCTGATGATCAGCCTTACATATTAGCATTAGGAATTAGAAACTTTTATAGAAATTAAGATGGATACATAGGATTTTAGAATAGCCATTTTGTTAAGCGATTGTAATCATTTGTTCCTAGAAACGGCCCAGCATGATCTTTGGACTGGGCCATATTCTTTAGGAACTGATTTGAGATTTAATTAAGAGTTTCTATAGTGTAGGTAGAATTAGCATAGAATAGAAAGGTATTAGGATTTAAGTCAGTCATTAGGTTTTTGGTATGCATAAGTTTTAGAAGTTATTGATTATTAGGATTTTATGATGTTAGAATTGTTGTATTGCCTTTGAGGAACACAACCCAAGCATAAGGTACAGTGAGATAATTTTGGGATTGTCCTTCCTCATGCTTGGGAAAAGGCCTGGTGGTTGGGGGAGGACCCTCATCCACCTGGCTTTGTGTTCACGTGAAAGTCTAGTGATTTGATTGGGTTTGTCCTTCCTAACGCTTAAGGAAACACCTGGTCGGTGGGGGGATGAGCCTCATCCACCTGGCCTTCTGTTCACGTGAAAGTATTGTGATTTAACATGTGAAAATTAGGGATAAAAGACTCACGGTTGTTCCCAATAAATAGCTTCTGCTCATTTCACTGAAAAGTTGTCCACTTTTTTTCTTTTTTTTCTCTTTCTTCCTCTTTAAATCTATCCATCCATCTTTCTTTTTTTTATTTTGAGTTGGAGTCTCACTCGCTTGCCCACACTGGAGTGCAGTGGCCGCTCCTGGTCACCGCAGCGTCGACCTGCTGTGCTCCGGCGATCCTTCCACCTCAACCTTCCAAGAAGTAAGAATTACAGGCATGCACTACCCCACCCGGCTGATTTTTTTGATTTATTGTAGAGATGAGGTCTCGCTGCTCAGGCGGGTCTCGAACCCAGGGGCTCAGGCAATCCAGTCAACTCAACCTCCCAAAGGCGCGGGATTACAGGCTGAGCCACCGAGCCTGGATCTTTCTTTCTTTTAATATCTATCCCTCCTACAGTATCGGCTTTTGCACAAGACAGAGTCCAGTCTCTTTCTTTCACTCCTTTTGTCTTTCTTTCTCTTTATTTCTCCAGAATAATCGCTGACACTGCCCCACCTTCCAGGGAATCTCTACGTCTCTGCAGGGGCTGGTGTTCCATATGTTTACAGTAATCAACACAGTCTAGTATTGGTACGAGAATAGGTCCATATGCCAATGGATCAGAACAGAGAATGAAATCCTGTAAAATATGCAACTGACTTTATTTGTTTTTCTATTATTTGTTAACTTTAAAAATGGTTACAATTCAGGGTTGGGCCTAGAAATGTTCACTATGCTGGGATTGCTTTTTTAAGAATTGTAAAATACCCCAATGATAACTACTTTTCCTTTTAATACTTTGGAATACATGTTATAATTCTGCCTTCAAAATTGACAACTACAGTCTTTCTCACATAAATTCTTAATGTTTTATTCTGCTTAAATTGCAATTTGTTGAGGTTCCAGATCTATGTCATTCTTAGAAAACTGAACCTTGAGATTATAGTGTACCTAAGTGCTACTCAGAAAGCAGAATGCATAATAAATCTTAAATATTTTAGAAAATAAAACAGTATCGTCATTTAATAAAGGATTTTCTATTCTGAAAATCTGTGTACATTTTCTTGGTGCACTCTGTATTTTGTACTTGTTAATTTTGATGAAATGTTACAAATGTGCAATCCTTAGAGAAAGTTTCCCTTATATATTTGAAGAAATATAAAATCACATTCCCTTTATATTTTAGCCCGTTATATTTTTAATAGACTATTTTCATTGAATCCCCTAGTATTTTCTCTACCTAAGACAAAATACTGTACTCTGCAACAAGGTACCCAATTAATCTGATATATTTAATCACAAAGCATTTAAAATGAGGCACATAGAAAAAAAAAGAATTTGGGGCCCACTATGTATAAACCAAAATAACATGGAGACTTACATAGTAGTAAGTATTTGTGCTCTACTTTAGTATAAAAATTTAGATAATTGAAAATTCTGGAAAATTGATTATGATATTAGCAAAAGCAATGTTCAAATCCTGTAGGAAAAACTGTGGAAAGGCTGTTACACAATACTAAAAACATCCAAAGGGTTGTAAATTGAAGATAGTGCTAAAATATTCGTGGTTGTGCTATAACCAAGCTCCACAGGACTCCGTGACCGTAATAATAAAACTCTACCTCGTGGTCAACCCCTCTGGTCCCCTCAGTGTTTGGGTGATTCTGGGTCCTCTCAATAAAGATTGCTTAAAAATAAAAAAAGACTCCCTCATTTAGGGGATTCTTGAATGGTCACTTCTCCTTGGAGAAATTTTTGGATAGGTGTTAACACACACTTCTTGTGAATGAAATCCACCATATCTACCACATTTGCCAGAGCAATGTACACAAGAGCTTGAATGCTACAGAATGCTCAGTAGTCAATGACCCTGCTATTTTGATGTCAAAGTTCTGAAGCTGTTGTCATAATTGACAATTTGACATGCTTGTTTCCCTGATTTTACTTACCAATTTTAATGTAAAAATTAGCGTTTTAGTCAATCTACAGATTCAATGAAATAACCATTAAGTTAATATCTTTCTTCTCAGATCTGGAAATTGCAATAAAGTATTCACATGAAACCAAAAACAATCATGAATAGCCAAAAGATCCTTATCAAAAGAAACAAAGCAGGGGTATTGCAGCTCCAGGCTTCCAACTTTATTAAATGTTTACCGTAATCAACACAGCCTGGTATTGATACAAGAATAGGTCCATAGGACAATAGATCAGGACAGAGAATGAAATCCTCAAGTTCGAAACGAACTCATCTTTGAAAAAACCTCCAAGATTCACTGGAAAATGAAGAACACATTCAGTAAATGGTGCTGGGAAAAGGATGACAACATGCACAAGATTGAAACAAGACCCTATCTATCACCATATACATTAACTTTAAATGGATCAAGAACTAAACGTAAAACACCAAATTATAATAATCTTAGAAATCGCAGGAGACACCATTAAGAAAAATGGAAAAGGAAACAAATTTCTCTTCAGAGTCCTAAATACCCATGCCATAAGAAGTAAGTTAAGCCAGTGGGTTTTCATCAAATTAATATACTTCTGCAAAAGAAAAGAAATCATCAGAAGAGCAAGGATACAGCCAACAGAATGGGAAAAATGGTTCTCCACCTATATATTGGTAAAAAGGCATAACATCTAGAATCTACAAGAAATTCAAACACTCAAAAAATCAGACAAACATTCCCTTTGAAAAGTGTGCAAAATGCGTGATTGGACATTTTTCATAAGAAGAGATAAGGGCAGCCAGCAGACACATAAACATTGTTCAGCCTAACTCATCATGAAAGAAATGAAAACACTTGGAAATACCACATACGACCTGTAAGACTGGCCATCCTGAATAAAACAAACAATAACGGATGCAAATCAGGATTTGGGAAGAAATATATGCTTCTACACTTCATGTGGACAGAAAAGTAGAGCAACATCTTTGGAAACCAGTGTGATGGTTTGTAAAGGGACAAGATATTGACCTACCATGTGACTCAGTAATTCCCCTGTCGAAAATACACCTGGAGGACCACAAATCATTTTACCAAAAAGATACCTGCACCAGTGTATTTTTTGCAGCCCTAATCACAATTGCAAAAAAACATGGTGCCAACCATGTTGCCCATAAAAGCTGGAATGGATAAAATAAATGTGGTATATACACAGTGAAATATTAGGCAGCCATCAAAAAGGACAGATATAAGGATGTTGCAGAACGTTTGATGGATATGATGTAGGACATTTTCACTGATTTATCACAGAAACAAAGAACAGAGTTCCATATGTTCTGACTCATGAAATGAATTTCATCACTTACAGTGCTGAAAGAAAGTGATTGTCAGTGGTGGAAAATGTCAGGGGAGAGTTGAGATGCAGTGAGGGATAGTGCTAAGGAAGAGAGGGGCATACCTCATCAGCCAGGAAACCTGTAAAATCAATGTTTGAATGTCGAACTCTGAATTCTACCCCCACATTTTTTTTTAAATAAAAATAATTAAATAAATAAATAAAAGAAAGCTGTAAAACATGTAACTGATTATATTTGCGTATTCAACCTTTTTTTTTTTACTTTAAAAATTGGTTCAATTCAGGGTTGAGCCAAGAAATGCTCATTATACAGAGGTTGCTTTTTTATGAATTGTATAATACTCCAAAGATAACTCCTTTTCATTTTAATACGTTGGAATACAGGGCATGATTCCGCCTTCAAAATTGACAACTACGGTGTTTCTCACACTAATTATGAATGTTTTATTCTGCCTCAATTGAAACTTGTTGAGATTCCATATCTTTATCATTCTTAGAAAACGGTACCTTGAGATTCAGTGTACCTAAGTGCTATTCAGAAGGCAGAATGCATAATAAATCTTTAAAAATTTAGAAAATAAAAGAGTATCTTAATTTAATATAGCATTTTTCATTACTAAAATTTGTGTACATTTTCTTGGTGCACTCAGTATTTTCTCCTTGTTAATTTTGATTAAATGTTACAGATGTGCAATTTTTAGAGAAAAGTTTCCCTTATATATTTGAGGGAAATATGAAATCACATTCCCTGTATATTTTAACCCAATTTATGTTTTAAAGAGTATTTCCTTTGAATCCCTAGTATTTTCTCTACCTAAGAATAATGCTGTACTCTGCAACAGATTAAAGTATCTGATTATTCTGATACTTTTTATCACCAAGCATTTAAAATCAGGCAAAAAGAAAAAAGAGAATTTGGGGCCCAATATACATAAACCAAAGTAACATGGAGATTTACAAAGTAGTAAGTATTTGGGCTCCTCATTAGCATAATAATTTAGATAATTGAAAATTCTGGAAAATTGATGATCATCTTAGCTAAAGCGATTTTCAAATCCTGTTAGAAAAAAGTTCAAAGGATGTAACACAATACTCAAACCATCAAAAATTTTCCAAACTAAAGAAAGTGCTAAAATAGTATGTGGTTGTGCTATAACAAAGCTCCAACAGGACTCCGTGACCATAAAAGTAAAACACTACCTCTTGGGTAACTCCCACACCTCCCCTCAAAATTTGGGAGTTTCTTGATCCTCTCAATAAACACTATTTAAAAAAAATAAAAAGACTACCACGTTTAGAGGATTCTTGAGTGATCACTTATCCCTGGAGAAATTTTTGGTTAGCTGTGAACACATGGTTCCCTTCACTTCTTGGGAATGAAATCCACCATGTCTGCCGAGTTTGGCAGAGCACTGTACACAAGTGCTTGAAGCCTAAGGATTGCTCATTAGTCAAGGTCCCTCCCATTATGATGTCACAGTTGTGAGGCTGATGTCACTAATTAGAATTTGACATGCTTGTTTCTGTGATTTTACTTACCTCTTTTAATATAAAACTTAGCCTTTTAGTCAATCTACAGATTCAATGAAATTATCATTAAGTTAACATCATTCTTCTGAGACTTGGAAAATGCAATAAAGAATTCATAAAAAACCAAAAACACTCACGAATAGCCATAAGAATCTTATCAAAAGAAACAAAGCAGGAGCTATCGCACTTCCAAACTACAAACTTTAGTCTATGTTTACAGTAATCAACATAGCCTGGTATTGGTACAAGAAAAGGCCCATAGGCCATTGGATCAGTACAGAGAATGAAATCCTCAAATTCTCAACCAACTCATCTTTGAAAAAACCTCCAAGACCCACCGGTTAATGGAGATCATATTCAGTAAATGCTGCTGGGAAAAGGTTGACAACATGCACAAGATTTAAACAGGACCCAGATCTATTACCATACATTAACTCTAAATGGATCAAAGACCTAAACTTAAAACATCAAATTATAATAATCTTACAAAACGCAATGGACACCATTAGGGAAACTGGAAACGGAAACCAGTTCCTCTTCAGAGCCCTAATACCCATGCCTTAATGAGAATATTAGATAAGTGGGACCTCATTAAATTAATACACTTCTGTAAAACAAAAGAAACCATCAGAAGGGCAGGGATACAGCCGACAGAATGTGGAAAAGGATTCCCCACCTATATATCTGTTAAAAGGTATAACATCTAGGATCTAAAGGAAATTTAAACACTCAGACAAACATTCCGTTTGAAAAGTGTGCAAAATACGTGATTGTACACTTACCATAAGAAGAGATACGGGCAGCCAGCAAACATATGAAAATTTCTCAGACTCTCTCATCATCAAAGAAATGCAAATGAAACCACTTTGAAATACCACATACCCCCTGTAAGACTGGCCATCAATAATAAATCAAACAATAACAGATGAAGGTAAGGATTTGGGAAGAAATGAATGCTTCTCAACTGTATGTGGACTGAAAAGTAGAGCAACATCTTTGGAAAACAGCGTGGTGGTTTCTAAAGGGATGAACTATTGACTTACCATGTGACTCAGTAATTCCGCTGTCGGGAATATACGTGGATGACTCAAATCATTTTACCAAAAAGATACCTGCGCGAGTATGTTTTTTGCGGCTCTAATCACAATTGCAATAACACATGGTACGAACAATGATTCCCATCAAAGCTGGAAAGGATAAAATAAATGTGGTATATACTCAGTAGAATAGTATGTAGCCATAAGAAAGACAGATAGGATTTTGCAGACCATTTGATGGATATGCGGTAGGTCATTTTCAGTGATTTATGACAGAAACAAAGAACAGAGTTCCATATGTTCTCACTATGAGTGAGAACATATGAGCTGAACTTGATCACTCCTAGTCCTGTAAGCAAGTGATTGGCAGTAGTTGAAAACTATTTAGGGGAAGGGGTGAGGTTGGCAGTGGAAGGATACTGCTAAGGAAGGGAGGGGCACACCTCATCAACCAGGGACCCTGCATAATTTATGTTTGTATATCTAACTCTGAATTGTACCCTACATTTTTTTAAAAATTAAAATAAATAAATAAATAAATGAAAGCTGTAAAACATGCAACTGACTTTATTTATTTATTCTATTTATTTATTTATTTTACTTTAAAAATGGTTACAATTCAGGGTTGGGCCTAGAAATGTTCATTATGTAGGGACTGACTTTTTACGAATTGTATATTACTCCATTGATATCTCTTTTTCCCTTTAATACGTTGGAATACATGGTATAATTCTGCCTTCATAATTGACAACTGCAGTGTTTCTCACATAAATTCTGAATGTTTTATTCTGTCTAAATTGAAACTTGTTAAGATTCCAGATCTATATCATTCTTAGAACACTGAACCTTCAGATAGAGTGTACATAAGTGCTGTTCAGAAGACAGAATGCATAATGAATCCTAAAAAAATTTAGAAAATTAAACAGTACCATGATTTAATACAACTTTTTTCATTATTAAAATTTGTGTACATTTTCTTGGGGCACTCTGTATTTTCTGCTTGTTAATTTTGATTAAATGTTACAGATGTGCAAACCTTAGAGAAATGTTTCCCTTTTATATTTGAAGGAAATAAAAAATCACATTCCCTTTATATTTTAACCTAATTTATTTTTTTAAACGAGTGTTTCCATTGAATCCCTTAGTATTTTCCCTACCTAACACATAATGCTGTACTCTGCAACAAAGTATCCGATTAATCTGATACTTTTAATCAGCAAACATTTACAATGAGGCATACAGACAAAAGAGAATTTGGTGCCCAATATATATAAACCAAAATATCATAGAGATTTACAACGTAGTAAGTATTTGGTTCTGAGTTA
>NW_006945081.1:0-9197 GCF_000164805.1 Carlito syrichta | reverse complement strand
GAATATTTTAGCACTATCTTCAATTTACAACCCTTTGGATGTTTTTAGTATTGTGTAACAGCCTTTCCACAGTTTTTCCTACAGGATTTGAACATTGCTTTTGCTAATATCATAATCAATTTTCCAGAATTTTCAATTATCTAAATTTTTATACTAAAGTAGAGCACAAATACTTACTACTATGTAAGTCTCCATGTTATTTTGGTTTATACATAGTGGGCCCCAAATTCTTTTTTTTTCTATGTGCCTCATTTTAAATGCTTTGTGATTAAATATATCAGATTAATTGGGTACCTTGTTGCAGAGTACAGTATTTTGTCTTAGGTAGAGAAAATACTAGGGGATTCAATGAAAATAGTCTATTAAAAATATAACGGGCTAAAATATAAAGGGAATGTGATTTTATATTTCTTTCAAATATATAAGGGAAACTTTCTCTAAGGATTGCACATTTGTAACATTTCATCAAAATTAACAAGCACAAAATACAGAGTGCACCAAGAAAATGTACACAAATTTTCAGAATAGAAAATCCTTTATTAAATGACGATACTGTTTTGTTTTCTAAAATATTTAAGATTTATTATGCATTCTGCTTTCTGAGTAGCACTTAGGTACACTATAATCTCAAGGTTCAGTTTTCTAAGAATGACATAGATCTGGAACCTCAACAAATTTCAATTTAAGCAGAATAAAACATTAAGAATTTATGTGAGAAAGACTGTAGTTGTCAATTTTTAAAGCAGAATTGTAACATGTATTCCAAAGTATTAAAAGGAAAAGTAGTTATCATTGGGGTATTTTACAATTCTTAAAAAAGCAATCCCAGCATAGTGAACATTTCTAGGCCCAACCCTGAATTGTAACCATTTTTAAAGTTAACAAATAATAGAAAAACAAATAAAGTCAGTTGCATATTTTACAGGATTTCATTCTCTGTTCTGATCCATTGGCATATGGACCTATTCTCGTACCATTACTAGACTGTGTTGATTACTGTAAACATATGGAACACCAGCCCCTGCAGAGACGTAGAGATTCCCTGGAAGGTGGGGCAGTGTCAGCAATTATTCTGGAGAAATAAAGAGAAAGAAAGATAAAAGGAGTGAAAGCAAGAGACTGGACTCTGTCTTGTGCAAAAGCCAATACTGTAGTAGGGATAGATATTAAAAGAAAGAAAGATCCAGGCTCGGTGGCTCAGCCTGTAATCCCGCGCCTTTGGGAGGTTGAGTTGACTGGATTGCCTGAGCCCCTGGGTTCGAGACCCGCCTGAGCAGCGAGACCTCATCTCTACAATAAATCAAAAAAATCAGCCGGGTGGGGTAGTGCATGCCTGTAATTCTTACTTCTTGGAAGGTTGAGGTGGAAGGATCGCCGGAGCACAGCAGGTCGACGCTGCGGTGACCAGGAGCGGCCACTGCACTCCAGTGTGGGCAAGCGAGTGAGACTCCAACTCAAAATAAAAAAAAGAAAGATGGATGGATAGATTTAAAGAGGAAGAAAGAGAAAAAAAAGAAAAAAAGTGGACAACTTTTCAGTGAAATGAGCAGAAGCTATTTATTGGGAACAACCGTGAGTCTTTTATCCCTAATTTTCACATGTTAAATCACAATACTTTCACGTGAACAGAAGGCCAGGTGGATGAGGCTCATCCCCCCACCGACCAGGTGTTTCCTTAAGCGTTAGGAAGGACAAACCCAATCAAATCACTAGACTTTCACGTGAACACAAAGCCAGGTGGATGAGGGTCCTCCCCCAACCACCAGGCCTTTTCCCAAGCATGAGGAAGGACAATCCCAAAATTATCTCACTGTACCTTATGCTTGGGTTGTGTTCCTCAAAGGCAATACAACAATTCTAACATCATAAAATCCTAATAATCAATAACTTCTAAAACTTATGCATACCAAAAACCTAATGACTGACTTAAATCCTAATACCTTTCTATTCTATGCTAATTCTACCTACACTATAGAAACTCTTAATTAAATCTCAAATCAGTTCCTAAAGAATATGGCCCAGTCCAAAGATCATGCTGGGCCGTTTCTAGGAACAAATGATTACAATCGCTTAACAAAATGGCTATTCTAAAATCCTATGTATCCATCTTAATTTCTATAAAAGTTTCTAATTCCTAATGCTAATATGTAAGGCTGATCATCAGCAACAAAGCTTCTAAAATAAAACCCAAATACAAACTGTAATTTTACTAAAGCCAAAACCGTAATTAGTAGAAAGTGGGAACAATGAAATTTCTAAAGTTAGCTTTAATCTATAGAACCTCAAAGTATCATGTTTGATCATGCTTGAACTAACATAATTCCCTGACGTAGAGTAACCTATTCTATAACACTTTCTATGAATAAAATAAATTCAGTTTCTATTATAAGTAGAAAAATGTACACTAATTGTAACTAAAGAACTGGTTTAAAAGAATGCAGCCCAGCCCAAAGTGGAAGCTGGGATCTTAGGAATGTGGCCCAGTACAAAGTTCATGCTGGGCCATTTCTGGTAAGTGTAGATAATCATCTATACCATCTAAAGCTGGAAACAGCTCTCTAAATGTATATACTAACTCTACAAATATACTTTAAACTCTTATAAAGAAGCTTGTATCATGTATAAGGCTCCCAAATGTGACCTGAGTTTGAACTGTGTTAAGTTTCAAGCCGAAAACTCAGTCTGTGAAATACGGGAACAAAGGATCCTTAGAGTCAGCCATGCCTGTCATATTCTCAGAACTTCATACTTAGATCATCAAAGTCCCTGCTAGTGGGTCATACCAAACAACAAAGAAAGGAGGAGGGAATGGGCCTTCAACTCCTGAACACAACCTGGTGGTCTCAGGGTCCACAGCCCACCTGGATCCCCAATGCTCAGGCAGACCTCCACGACCAGCTCCCAACATAAACATGTAGTAAACTTTGAAGTCTGGAAGTGCGATAACTCCTGCTTTGTTTCTTTTTATAAAATTCCTTAGGCTATTCCTGATTGTTTATGGTTTCTTATGAATTCTTTTTTGCAATTTCCAGGTCTGAGAAGAATGATGTTAACTTAATGGTTATTTCATTGAATCTGTAGATTTGACTAAAAGGCTAATTTTTACATTAAAAAGGAAAGTAAAGTCAGGGAAACAAGCATGTCAAATTGTCATTCATGACATCAGCCTCAGAACTTTGACATCATAATGGGAGGGACCTTGACGAATGAGCAATCTTTAGGCTTCAGGCACTTGTGTACAGTGCTCCGCCAAATGCGGTAGACAAGGTGGATTTCATTCCCAAGAAGTGAAGAGAACCATGTGTTCACACCTATCCAAAAATATCTCCAGGGATAAGTGACCATTCAAGAATACTCTAAAAGAGGTAGTCTTTTGTTTTCTTTCTTTCTTTTTGAGTTGGGGTCTCACTCTGTCACCCGGACTGGAGTGCAATGGCTGCACCTGGCCTCCACAGCCTCGACCTGCTCAGCTCTGGCAATCATTCCACCTCAGCCTTCCAAGTAGCCAGAATTACAGGCGTGCGCTACCACGCCTGGCTGATTTTTTGATTTACTGTAGAAATGTCGTCTTGTTGCCCAGGCATGTCTCCAACCCACGGGCTCAGGCAACCCACTCACCTCAGCCTCCCAAAGGCGCGGGATTACAGGGTGAGCCACAGAGCCTGGATGTCTTTTTTACTTTTTTAGAGCAGTCTTTATTAAGAGGAACAAGAAACACCCAAACTGGGAGGAGACTTGAGGGGGTTGACCAAGAGGGAGTCGTTATTGTTTGTTTTATTTAGGATGGCCAGTCTTACAGAGGTATGTGGTATTTCAAAGTGGTTTCATTTGCATTTCTTTGATGATGTGTGAGGCTGAGCAATTTTCATGAGTCTGCTGGCTGCCTGTATCTCTTCTTATGAAAAGTGTCCAATCACGTATTTTGCACGCTTTTCAAAGGGAATGTTTGTCTGATTTTCTGAGTGTTTGAGGGTTTGTACATTCTAGATGTTATTCCTTTTTACAGATATATAGGTCGAAAATCGTTTTTCCCATTCTGTTGGGTGTATCCCTGCTCTTCTGATGGTGTCTTTTGTTTTCCAGAAGTATATTAAATTTGATGTAAAACCGCTGGTCTAATTTACTTCTTAAGTTATGGGTATTTAGGGCTCTGAAGATGAATTAGTTTTCGATTCCAGTTTCCCTAATGGTGTCTCCTGCGATTTCTAACATTATTATAATTTGGTGTTTTAAGTTTAGGTCTTTGATCCATTTAGAGTTAATGTGTATGGTGATAGATAGGGGTCCTGTTTCAATCTTGTTCATGTTGTCAGCCTTTTCCCAGCACCATTTTATTATATATGTTCTCCATTACCCAGTGGGTCTTGGAGGTTTTATCAAAGATGAGTGTGTTGAGTATTTGAGGATTTCATTCTGTGTCCTCATACATTGGACTATGGCCCTATTCTTTTACCAATACCAGGCTGTGTTGATTTCTGTAATCATATAGTAAAGTTTGAAGTCTGGAACTGTGATATAGCTCCTGCTTTGTTTCTTTTGATGCAATTATTTTGGCTATTCATGATTCTTCATGGTTTAATATGAAATCTTTATTGTAATTCCAGGTCTGAGAAGAATTATTTTAACTTAATGGTTATTTCATTGAATCTGTTGATTGACTAAAAGGCTAATTTTTACATTGAGTGGTAAGTAAAGTCAGGGCATCAACCATGTCAAATCGTCATTCATGAAATCAACCTCAGATCTTTGACATCATACTGGGAGGGACCTTGACTACTGAGCAATCCTTATGCTTCAACCACTTGTGTACAGTGCTCTGCAAAATGAGGTAGACATGGTGGATTTCATTCCCAAGAAGTGCACAGAACCATGTCATCACACCTACCCAAAAATGTCTCCAGGGATAAGTGACCATTCAAGAATCCTCTAAACGAGGTAGTCTTTTTTTTAATGCAATCTTTATTGAGACGACTGAGAAACTCCCAAACTGGGAGGAGACCTGAGGGGATTGTCCAAGAGGCAGTCTTTAATTATTATGTTCACGGAGTCCCGTTGGAGCTTGATTATACCACAACCAAATTATATTTTAGCATTTTCTTTAGTTTAGAAACTTTTGGATGTTTTTAGTATTGTGTAACAGCCTTTGATCACTTTTTCGTACAGGATTTGTACATTGCTTTTGCAAAGATCATAATAAATTTTCCACAATTTTCAACTATCTAAATTTTTATACCAATGCAGAGCCGAAGTACTTACTAATTGTAAATCTCCTTGTTATTTTGGTTTATATATATTTTGCCCCAAATTCTCTTCTTTCTTTGTGCCTCATTTTAAATGCTTGGTGCTTAAAAGTAACAGATTAATCGGATACTTGGTTGCAGAGTACAGTATTATGTCTCATGTAGAGAATATACTAGGGGATTCAATGGAAGTACTCGTTTAAAAATAAAAATTGAGTTAAAATATAAAGGGAATGTGATTTTATGTTTCCTTCAAAAATATTAGGGAAACTTTTCTCTAAGGTTTGCACATCTGTAACAGTTAATCAAAATTAACAAGCAGAAAATAGAGAGTGCACCAAGAAAATGTACACAAATTTTAAGAATGGATAAATCTGTATTAAATTATGATACTGTTTTAATTTCTAAAATTTTTAAGTTTTATTAAGCATTCTGCCTTCTGATTAGCACTTAGTTACACTGAATCTCAAGGTTCAGTATTCTAAAAATGATATAGATCTGGAATCTGAACAAATTTCAAATAGGCAGAATAAAACATTCAGAATTTATGTGAGAAACACTATAGTTGTCAATTTTGAAGGCAGAATTATTCCATGTATTCCAACGTATTAAAAGGAAAAGGAGTTAGCATTGGAGAATTATACTATTCTTAAAAAATCAATCCCAGCATAGTGAACATTACTAGGCCCAACCCTGAATTATAACCATTTTTAAAGTAAAAAAAATTAGAATAAACAAATAAAATCAATTGCATGTTTTACAGTTTTCATTCATTTATTTATTTAAAAATCAATTTTAATTTTTTAAAAATGGTGGTGTACAATTCAGAGTAAGATATACAAACATTGATTTTGCAGGGTCCCTGGTTGATGATGTATGCCCCTCCAGTCCTTACCCAAATCCCTCCATTGCCAATCTAACACCTCCGCCTAAACAGTTTTCCACTACTGCCATCACTTTATTACAACACTATAAAGTGATCCAGTTCAGCTTATGAGTGAGAACCTATGGAAGTCCCTTTTTTTTTTCTGTGAAAAAACACTGAAAATGACCTACCTCATATCCATCAAACTTTCTGCAAAATCCTTTTATCTGTCCTTTTTATGGCTGCATAATATTCCACTGTGTATATACCACATTTATTTTATCCATTCCAGCTTTGATGGGCAACACGTTTGGTACCATGTTTTTTTGCAATTGTGATTAGAGCTGCAAAAAGCATACTGGTGCAGGTATCATTTTGGTAAAATGAATTGAGTTCCTCCATGTATATTATTGACAGAGGATTACTGAGTCACATGGTAGGTGAAGATCTGGTCCCTTTACAAACCACCACACTGTTTTCCAAAGATGTTGCTTTACTTTTCAGTCCACATGCAGTGTAGAAGCATTTATTTCTTCCCAAATCCTGACCTGTATCTGTTATTGTTTATTTTATTAATGATGGCCAGTCTTACAGGGGGTGTGTGGTATTTCAAAGTGGTTTCATTTGCATTTCTTTGAAGATGAGTGAGGCTGAGCAATTTCATATGTCTGCTATCTTCCCATATCTCTTCTTATGAAAAGTGTCCAATCACGTATTTTGCACACTTTTCAAAGGGAATGTTTGTCTGATTTTTCTGAGTGTTTGAGTTTCTTCTAAATCCTAGATGTTATGCCTTTTTACAAATATATAGGTGGAGAATCGTTTTTCTCATTCTGTTTGCTGTTTCTCTGCTCTTCTGATGGTTTCTTTTGGTTTGCAGAAGTACATTAATTTGATGAGATCTCAGTTGTCGAACTTACTTGTTAAGGCATGGTTATTTAGGGCTCTGAAGAGCAATTCGTTTCCAGTTCCAGTTTTCCTATTGGTGTCCCCTGCATTTTCTATGATTATTATAATATGGTGTTTTACGTTTAGGTCTTTGATCCATTTAGAGTTAATGTGTATGGTGATAGATTGGGGTCCTGTTTCTATCTTGTGCATGTTGTCAGCCTTTTTCCAGAACCATTTACTGAATATGTTCTCCATTACATTTGGGTCTTGGAGTTTTTTTCAAAGATGAGTTGGTTGAGAATGTGAGGATTTCATTATCTGTCCTGATCCATTGGCCTATGGACCTATACTTATACCAATACCTGGCTGTGTTGATTACTGTAAACATATACTAATGTTTGAAGTCTGGAACTGCCTTGGCTCCTGCTTTGTTCCTTTTGATAAGATTCTTTAAGCTATTCATGATTGTTTAGGGTTTCATAAGAATTCATTATTTTAATTTCCATATCTGATAAGAATGATGTTAACTTAATGGTTATTTCATTGAATCTGTAGCTTGAATAAAAGGCTAATTTTTACATTAAAAGAGGTAAGGAAAGTCAGGGAAAAAAGCATGTCAAATTGTCATTCATGACAACAACCTCAGAACTTTGACATCATAATGGGAGGGACCTTGACTACTGAGCAATCCTTAGGCTTCATGCACTTGTGTACTGTGCTTTGCCAAATGCGGTAGACATGGTTGATTTCATTCTCAAGAAGTGAAGATTAGCATGTGTTCACACCTATCCAAAAATTTCTCCAGACATAAGAGACCATTCAAGAATCCTCTAAACGAGTTAGTCTTTTTTTTTTAAAGCAGTGTTTATTGAGAGGACCGAGACACTCCCATAATGAGACTACCTCTTGGGTAGTCTTTTATTATTATGGTCTCGGTTTCCGGTTTGAGCTTGGTTATAGCACAAATATTATTTTAGCACTTTCTTTAGTTTAGAAACTTTTGGATGTTTTAATATTGTGTAACAAACTTTGAGCAGTTTTTCTACAGGATTTTAACATTACTTTTGCTAAGATAATGATCAGTGTTCCAGAATTTTCAATTATCTAAATTTTTATACTAATGCAGAGCCCAAATTCTTATACTTTGTAAATCTTCATGTTATTTTGGTTTATATATATTGGAACTCAAATTCTCTTTTTTCAGTGTGGCTCATTTTAAAAGGTTGGTGATTAAAAGTATCAGACTAATTAGATACTTTGTTGCAGAGTACAGCATTATGTCTTAGGTAGACAAAATACTAGGGGATTCAATGGAAATACTCTTTTAAACATATACATTGTGTTAAAATATAAAGGGAATGTGATTTTATATTTCCTTAAAATATAAGGGAAACTTTTCTCTAAGGATTGCACATCTGTAACAATTAATCAAAATTAACAAGCAGAAAACACAGAGTGCACCAAAATTTAAGAATGGAGAAAGCTGTATTTAAATACGATAACTGGTTTATATTTCTAAAATTTTTAAGATTTATTATACATTCTGTCTTCTGAATAACACTTAGTTACACTGAATCTCAAGGTTCAACCATCTAAGAATGATATACATCTGGAATCTCAACAAGTTTCAATTTAGGGAGAATAAAAACATTCAGAAATTTATATGAGAAAGACTTTAATTGTCATCTTGGAAGACAGAATTATATCATTTATTCCAAGGGCCACAATTCAGACTTAGATCTGCAAACATTGATTATGCAGAGACCCCGGTTTATGAGGTATGCCCCTCCAATCCTTAGCAGTATCCCTCCAATGCCAATCTATCCCCTCCCTCTAAACAGTTTTCCACGACTGCAAATCACTTTCTTACAGGAGTATAAGTGATCAATTTCTGCTCATCTGTGAGATCATATGGAACTCTATTCTTTGTTTCTGTGATACATCACTGAAAATGACCTACCTCTTATCTATCAAACGTTCTGCAAAATCCTTGTATCTGTCCATTTCTATGGCTGCATAATATTCCACTTCGTATATACCACGTTTATTTTATCCCTTCCAGTTTGATGGGCAACTTGGTTGGTACCATGTTTTTTTGCAATTGTGATTAGAGCTGCAAAAACATACTGGTGCATGTATCTTTTGGTAAAATGTTTTCAGTTTCTCCAGGTATATTCTCTACAGGTTAATTGCTGAGTCAC
>NW_006945080.1:0-3700 GCF_000164805.1 Carlito syrichta | reverse complement strand
GAATAGCACGTACGTACACTGAATCTCAAGGCTCAGTTTTCTCAGAGGATATACATTTGGAATCTCAACAAGTTTCAATTTAGGCAGAATAAAACATAAAGAATTTATGTGAGAAACACTGTAGTTGTCAATTTTGAAGGTAGAATTATACCATGTATTCTAAAGTAATAAATAGAAAAGGAGTTATCATAGGAGTATTATACAATTCTTAAAAAATCAATCCCTGCATAATGAACATTTTAGGCCGAACACTGAATTCCAACCATTTTTAAAGTAAAAAAAATAAAAAATAGATTAAACAAATTATGTCAGTTGCATGTCTTACAACTTTCATTTAGTTATTTATTTAATTGTTTATTTTAATTTTTTAAACAATGTGGGGTAGAATTCAGAGTTAGATATACAAACATTGATTATGCAGGTCCCTGGTTGATGAGGTATACCCCTCCCTTCCTTAGCAGTATCCCTCCACTGCTCTAAACAGTTTTCCACTACTGCGAATCAAATTCTTACAGCACTATAAGTGATCAAGTTCAGCTCATGAGTGAAAACATATGGAACTCTGTTCTTTGCTTCTGTGATAAATCACTGAAAATGACCTACCTCATATCCATTAAACATTCTACAAAATCCTTCTATCTGTCCTTTTTTATGGCTGCATAATATTCCACTGTGTATATACCACATTTATTTTATCCATTACTGCTTTTATGGTCAACATGGTTGTTACCATGTTTTATTTCAATTGTGATTAGAGCTGCAAAAAACATACTGGTGCCGGTATCTTTTTTGTAAAATGATTTGATTTCCTCCAGGTTTATTCTCAACAGGGGAAATGCTGAGTCACATGGCAGGTGAATATCTTGTCTCTTTACAAATTGCCACACTGTTTTCCAATGATGTTGCTCTACATTTCAGTCCCCATGCAGTGTAGAAGCATTTATTTCTTCCCAAATGGTTACCCTCATCTGTTTTTTGTTCTTTTTTTTTTTTATTAGTGATGGTCAGTCTTACAGGGGGTATTTGGTATTTCAAAGTTGTTTCATTTGCATTTCTTTTATGATGAGTGAGGCTGAGCAATTTTCATGTGTCTGCAGCCTGCCCGTATCTCTTCTTATGAAGTGTCCAATCACGTATTTTGCACACTTTTCAAAAGGAATGTTTGTCTGATTTTTCTGAGTGTTGAGTTTCTTGTACATCCTAGATGTTATGCCTTTTTATGTTGGTAGCCAGCCATGGAGGCTCACTGAGCGTTAGGGTTTAGGAAGAGCCGTAGACCCTGAGACCACCAGATGTGTACGAGAACTGTTTACCCATTCCCTCTCTCCTTTTTCATTTGTAACTAACTACCAAGAAAACCTCCAACTGGCTCTAGCAGAAAACTCTGAGGCCAGAATATACACAGCTAACCTAGGAGTTTATTGTTCCCATTCCCAACGTCTTATGGTCTTTTTTCTTTATCACAATTTAAGTTTGGCTTTGAGTCACATTGAGGAGCCTTAGTGCAGGTCACAGTTTCTCTTGATGCGACCTTTAGAAATTTATAGATATAAGTTTTCAGAAAATAGTTTATATAGATTAAGAAAAATTAAGTAACCATTTTATTATAGAAATGTGGTCAGTTTAGTTTGACTTAGGGGGGCTAGTAAAGTTTGTATTAGGCCAGCTTGTGCTAGGAGAGAGTAACCATAGCACCAACTGTTTTATAAAAACCAGTTTGATTTAGCATAGGATAGTAAAAGGCAATATATCATTATGTTGGTTTCGGGTATAAGCATTAAATGATGTTATGTAACTATAAACAATTAAGGGTACATAAAAACTGGATAAGAACTTCATATTTTTCCTTATGTCTAAGACATACATCTGTTTGGGAGTGGGGGGTGTCCTGTGTGCATCTGGGTCTGTTCAACGGAAATGCACATGCTATCTTTTTGTAACAATAGCAGCAGGAGTTCCCATGATGATAACTTTGTGGAATTTGGTGATAAAAGCCCTGGAATTACACCCATTAAAGGACTTCTACACTAGACAGAGTGCAGTCTCTTTCTTTCTCCTCTTTTCTCTTTCTTTCTCTTTCTTTCTCCAGAATAATCACTGCCACTGCCCCACCTTCCAGCGACCCTCTACATCTCTCTGCAGGGGCTGGCCCCCAGCACCTGGCACCCAATATGGGGCCCTGAAAAGATAAACTTTTTTTCTCATTTCAGGATGGCCAAGATCTTACCCAGGATACACAGACCCCTCTATAAAGATAGACAAGGTGAGGACGGATAAACAAAATTTTTGTGAAGCCAGAGCCGTGATCTAAACACGCCCAGAACAAACGTAAAAAACATAAAATGTTCATTAATATCTTAAAAATACTCTCTCTAAACATAAAACTATAGTCTATGCTACTGATCTAAGTCATTTTCTACATTTTGTTCAGAAACATTGTCCCTAGTTTCCTAAAAAAAGACAATAAATTTAAATATCTGGAAAAAAGTGGGAAAAAAACTAAGACTGTTTTATATTCAACATGGGACCAAAAAGGTGCCATCTACTGCTTTTTCTTTATAAAACTTAATCAAAAATTCTTTAAATCCCCTACATGATTATAAAAAATTTCCTACCAAAAAGACCATTAATAATAAGAATAATAAAAAAAAACTTTTCCTTTCACTGCTACCTCTACACCTTCAAATTATAATGATAAATTATACCTGTGTCCCACAGGACACGACAGGTTTGGAAAATAAAGCCACAAATTGCCATGATAACAATTACCTTAATAACACTATTCTACCTCTTCCACAAGTCCCTCTCCATGAGACAGAGATAAAAAAGCTAAACCTCACACCCAGCAGTGGCCCTGCCTCTCCTTTTCTTTTTGAAATACAGGCTGCTCAAACAGAGACGAAAAAAAGGAGATTTCAGTTTATCAACATGTTTTCCAGTGACTATTACTGACATTGATGGAGTGGGCCAAACGCAATGGGAGACTTTATCTTAGAAGTTGGTAAGAGAATTAAAAGAGGCCAGTTCACAATATGGTCTTGGGCTCCCTATACTCTTACTATTTTAAATCAATTCACTTCCCACTGGATGACTACTTCTGATTGACAACAATTGACTAAAAGCTGCTTATCCAGAGGAGCCTATTTACTTTAGAAAACAGAGTATAAAGATCAGATACAAATTCAGATGACAAAAAATAAAAATCGGCCACCAGATACATTTGTTATTGTTAAAAATATGCTGATGGATATTGGACAATATGCCACATACAACACTCAAATAATTTTCCCTAAAAAATTATATACTCAAATAAGACACTATGTTTCATTTGCTTAAAAAAATTCACTGCTAATTCCACTCAATCTCCTTCCTTCTCTGAGATAAAACAAAAGACAGATAAAAACCACGAAGAGCCGGGCTCGGTGGCTCAGCCTGTAATCCCGCGCCTTTGGGAGGCTGAGATGAGTGGATTGCCTGAGCCCGCGGGTTCGAGACCCGCCTGGGCAGCGAGACCTCATCTCTACAATCAGTCAAAAAATCAGCCGGGCGTGGTAGCGCACACCTGTAATTCCGGCTACTCGGAAGGCTGAGGCGGAAGGATCGCCGGAGCCCAGCAGGTCGAGGCTGCGGTGGCCGGGAGCGGCCACTGCACTCCAGTCTGGGCGACAGAGTGAGACTCCAACTCAAAAAAAAAAAAAAA
>NW_006945079.1:0-1027 GCF_000164805.1 Carlito syrichta | reverse complement strand
TTTTGGGAAAATGATTAGAGTTTCTCCAGATATATTCTCTACAGCAGAATACTGAGTCACATGTAGGTCAATATCTGTCCCTTAGAAACCACCACATTGTTTTCCAAAGGTGTTGCTCTACTTTTCAGTTCCACGTGCTGTGTAGAAACACTTATATTTTCTCAAATCCTTACCAGCCTCTGTTATTGTTTGTTTTATTAATGATGGCCAGTCTTACAGGGTGTATGTATTATTTCAAATTGGTCTCATTTGCATATCTTTGATGATGAGTTAGGCTGAGCAATTTTCATGTGTCTGCTGGCTGCCCGTATCCCTTCTTGTGAAAAGTGTTCCATCATGTATTTTGCACACTTTTCAAAGGGAATGTTTGTCTGATTTTTCTGAGTGTATATTTTTCTTGTAGATCCTAGATTTTATGCTTTTTTATAGATATATAGTTGGAGAATCCTTTTCCCCATTGTGTTGGTGGTATCCCTGCTCTTCTGATGGTTTCTTTTGTGTTGTAGAAGTATATTAATCTGATGAGATCACACTTGTCTAACTTATTTTTTACAGCACGGGTATTTAGGGTTCAGAATATTAATTAGTTTCCGGATCCAGTTTCCATAATGGTGTCTCCTGTGCTTTCCAAGATTATTACAATGTGGTGTTTCACCCTTGTGCAAGTGTTCAGCCTTTTCCCAGCACGATTTACTGAAAATATTTTTCATTACCCAGTGTATCTTGGATGTTTTTTCCAAGATGTGTTGGTTGAGAATTTTAGGATTTCATCTCTGTCCAGATCGATAGGCTTATGAACCTATACTTGTACCAATACCAGGCTGCTTTGATTACTGTCAACATATAGTAAAGTTTGAAGTCTGGAACAGTGATAGCTACTGCTTTGATTCTTTTGATGAGATTCTTTTGGCTATACTTGATTGTTTATAGTTTCATATGAATTCTTTTTTTTTTTTGAATTAGAGTATCATTCTGCTGCCCAGTCTGGAGTGCAGTAGCTGCTCACTGCCACCGCAGCCTCGACCTG
>NW_006945078.1:0-3741 GCF_000164805.1 Carlito syrichta | reverse complement strand
AAATATATAAGGGAACCTTTTCGATAAGGACTGCACATCTGTAACATTTAATCAAAATTAACAAGCAGAAAATAGAGAGTGCACCGAGAAAATGTACATAAATTTTAAGAATGGAGAAAGCTGTATTAAATTACAATACTGTTTTATTTTCTAAAATTTTTAAAATTTATTATGCATTTTGCCTTTGAATAGTACTTAGGTATACTGAATCTCAAGTTTCAGTTTTCTAAGAATGGCATAGATCTGGAATCTCAACAAATTTCATTAGGCCGAGTAAAACATTCAGAATTTATGTGAGAAACAATATAGATGTCAATTTTAAATGCAGAATTATACCATGTATTCCAACGTATTAAAGAAAAAGGAGTTTTCATTGGAGTATTATACAATTTTAAAAATCAATCCCTGCACAATGAACATTTCTGACCCAATCCTGAATTGTACCCATATTTAAAGTAAGAAAAAGAATAAACAAATAAAGTAAGTTGCATGTTTTACAGCTTTCATTTACTTATTTATTTTAATTTTTTTTTTAATGTGGAGTACAATTCAGAGTTAGATATACAAACATTGATTTTGGAGGGTACCTGGTTGATGAGGTATGCCTCTCCCTTCCTTAGCAGTATCCCTCCACTGCCAATCTCACCCCTCCCCCTAAACAGTTTTCCACTACTGCTAATCACTTTTTTACAGCACTGTAAGTGATCACGTTCACCTCATGAGTGAAAACATTTGGAATTCTGTTCTTTGCTTCTGTGATAAATCACTGAAAATGCCCTATCTCATATTCATCAAACGTTCTGCAAAATCCTTATATCTGTCCTATTTTAGGGTTACATAATATTCCACTGTGTATACACCACATTTATTTTATGCGTTCCAGGTTTGATTCGCAACATGTTTGGAACCCTGATTTTTTGCAATTGTGATTAGAACTACAAAAAACATACTGGTGCAGGTATCTTTTTGGTAAAAGGATTTGAGTTCCTCCAGGTATATTCTCGAAAGGGGAATTACTGAGTCACTTGGTAGGTGGATGTAGTCCCTTTACAAACCACCATACTGTTTTCCAAAGATGCTGCTCTACTTTTCAGTCCACATTCAGTGTAGAAGCATTTATTTCTTCGCAAATCCTGACACTGCATCTGTTATTATTTGTTTTATTAATGATGTCCAGTTTTAAAGGAGGTATGTGGTATTTCAAAGTAGTTTCATTTCCTTTTATTTATGATGAGTGAGGCTGAGCAATTTTCAGGTGTCTGCTTGCTGCCTGTGTCTCTTCTTATGAGACGTGTCCAATCATGTATTTTGACCACTTTTCAAAGGGAATGTTTGTCTGATTTTTCTGAGCGTTTGTGTTTCTTGTAGATTCTAGATCTAATGCCTTTTTACAGATATATAGGTGGAGAATCGTTGTTCGCTTTCTGTTGGCTGTATCCTTGCTCTTCTGATGGTTTCTTTTGTTTTGCAGAAGTATATTAATTTGATGAGATCACACTTGTCTAACTTACTTCTTAAGGCATGGGTATTTAGGGCTCTTAAGAGGAATTAGTTTCCGGGTTTCAGTTTCTCTATAGTGTCTCTTGCACCATTTGCTGAATATGTTCTCCATTACTAGTGTGTATTGGAGGGTTTTTCAAAGATGAATTGGTTGAGAATTTGAGGATTGCATTCTCTGTATCAATACCAGGTTGTGTTGATTACTATAAACATATAGTAAAGTGTGAAATCTGGAACTGCTATAGTCCTGCATTGTTTCTTTTGATAAGATTCTTTTGGCTATTCATGATTGTTTATGTTTTCATTTGAATTTTTTTATTGTAATTTCCAGGTGTGGGAAGAATGATGTAAACTTACTGGTTATTTCATTGAATCTGTAGATTCACTAGAAGTCTAATTTTACATTAAAAGAGGTGAATAAATTCAGGGAAACAAGCATGTCAAATTGTCATTCATGACAACAGCCTCAGAACTTTGAAATTATAATGAGACGGACCTTGACTACTGAGCAATCCTTAGGTTTCAAGCACTTGTGTACAGTGCTCTGCCAAATGCGATAGATCAGGTGGATTTCATTCCCAAGAAGTGTAGATAATCATGTGTTCAAACCTATCCCAAAATTTCTACAGGGAGAAGTGTCAATTCAAGAATCCTCTAAGCGAGGGAGCCTTTTTTTAAAGCAATGTTTATTGAGAGGACCGAGAAACACCCAAACTGGGAGGGGACCTGTGAGAGTTGCCCGCGATGTAGTCTTTTATGATTTTTGTTACAGAGTCCTGTTGGAGCTTGGTTGTAGAACAACCAAATAATATTCTAGCACTTTCTTTAGTTTAGAAACTTTTGGATGTTTTTAGTATTGTGTAACAGAGGTTGAGCAGTTTTTCCTACAGGATTTTAACATTGCTTTTGCTAAGATCATAATTAATTATCCAGAATTTTCAATTATCTAAATTTTTATACTAATGTAGAGCCCAAATACTTACTACTTTTCAATTCTCCATGTTATTTTGTTTTATGTATTTATTGGGCCCCAAATTCTCTTTTTTATCTGTGCCTCATTTTAAATGCTTTGTGATTAAAAGTATCAGATTAATCGGATACTTTGTTGCAGAGTACAGCCTTATGGCTTAGGTAGAGAAAATACTAGGTGATTCGATGGAAATACTCTTTTAAAAATATAAATGGTGTTAAACTATAAAGGGAATCTCATTTTATATTTCCTTCAAATATATAAGGGTATGTTTTCTCTAAGGATTGCACATGTGTAACGTTTAAAATACAGAGTGCACCAAGAAAATGTACATAAAATTTTATAATGGAGAAAGCTGTATTAAACTACAATACTGTTTTATTTTCTAAAATTTTTAAGATTTATTATGCATTCTGCCTTTTGAATAGCACTTAGGTACACTGAATCTCAAGGTTCAGTTTCTAAGAATGATATATATCTGGAATCTCAAAAGTTCAATTTAGACAGAATAAAACATCAGAATTTATGTGAGAAACACTGCAGTGTCAATTTTAAAGGCAGAATTACACCATGTATTCCAACGTATTAAAAGGAAAAGGAATTTTCATTGAAGTATTTTACAATTCTTACAAAATCAATACCTGGCTAATGTACATTTCTAGGCCCAACCCTGAATTGTACCCATTTTTAAAGTAAAAACAATAAAATAAAAAAATAGAATGGACAACTAAAGCCAGTTGCATTTTTTATAGCTTTTATTTATTTATTTATTTATTTATTTATTTACTTATTTATTTATTTTAGTTTTATAAAAAATCTGGGGTACAATTCAGAGTTAGATATACAAACATTGATTATGCAGCGTCCCTGGTTGATGAGGTATGACCCTCCCTTCCATAGCCATATCCCTCCACTGCCAAACTCACCCCCCTTAAACAGTATTCCTGTACTGCTAATCACTATCTCACAGTGCTATAAGTGATCAAGTTCAGCTCATGAGTGAGAGCATATGGAGCTCTGTTCTTTGTTTCTGTGGTAAAACACTGAAAATGGCCTACCTCATATCCATCAAACGTTCTGCAAAATTCTTCTGTCTGTCCTTTTTTATGGCTGCATAATATTCCACTGTGTATATATCACATTTATTTTATCCATTCCTGCTTTGATGGGCAACATGGTTGGTACCATATTTTATTGCAATTGTGCTTAAAGCTGGAAAAATCGTACTTGTGCAGCTATCATTTGTTAAAATGTTTGGAGGTCCTCCAGGT
>NW_006945077.1:0-708 GCF_000164805.1 Carlito syrichta | reverse complement strand
AGAAGAATTTTGCAGAACGTTTGATGGATATGAGGTAGGCCATTTTCAGTGTTTACCACAGAAACAAAGAACAGAGCTCCATATGCTCTCACTCATGAGCTGAACTTGATCACTTATAGCGCTGTGAGATAGTGATTAGCAGTACAGGAATACTGTTTAAGGGGGGTGAGTTTGGCAGTGGAGGGATATGGCTATGGAAGGGAGGGTCATAACTCATCAACCAGGGACGCTGCATAATCAATGTTTGTATATCTAACTCTGAATTGTACCCCAGATTTTTTATAAAACTAAAATAAATAAATAAATAAATAAATAAATAAATAAAAGCTATAAAAAATGCAACTGGCTTTAGTTGTCCATTCTATTTTTTTATTTTATTGTTTTTACTTTAAAAATGGGTACAATTCAGGGTTGGGCCTAGAAATGTACATTAGCCAGGTATTGATTTTGTAAGAATTGTAAAATACTTCAATGAAAATTCCTTTTCCTTTTAATACGTTGGAATACATGGTGTAATTCTGCCTTTAAAATTGACAACTGCAGTGTTTCTCACATAAATTCTGAATGTTTTATTCTGTCTAAATTGAAACTTTTGAGATTCCAGATATATATCATTCTTAGAAAACTGAAACTTGAGATTCAGTGTACCTAAGTGCTATTCAAAAGACAGAATGCATAATAAATCTTAAAAATTTTAGAAAATAAAAC